>NW_005054310.1:171694-263930 GCF_000277835.1 Geospiza fortis | reverse complement strand
GTATAATTCCATCTCCTTCCCACTGGCTCTGCAACAGTGAGCTGAGTCCAAGATTCATATTATCCATTCTTTCATGTCCAATTGCTTCTGAGGATAAGTGAACGGGTTATTTCTTTCATTCCAGTGTGTGTGGACCTAAAGTCTGGTTAGAAGAAATGTAAGAAGAATACTCTTTTTGTCTGGTATACTTCTATGGAAAAGAAGCCCTAATTTATATTCAGGCAGGTTCCTGAATTTAAAACACCAATTTTACTGTCCTGCTATTGCTCAGACATTGTAGAGCAATGAGTTTTGGGGTGACACATATTCTGCAGAAGCAAAACAAGCTTGTAGAAACTCTTCCCCATGTAACACAATGCACATGTTTTTGTTGCTTATAAAAGATAAGAAACAGAAGGTGCTTCATGGTTTTAATTAATAATTCTGAAGTTCTGGGGTCCACCTTTGATTTTAATACACACAAATGCCAAATCTCCAATTTTTGTCCTATTTTATTAAATACATCACGTTGTCAGATATTTGTGTTTTGCCTGGGTTTTGGGTTTTGGTGTCATTTGGGTTTTCAAATTTAGAGATAGCATAGAAGTGGTTCTCCTTATTTTGTACTTCCACAGCAAAACTCAATGGGTCCTGTAGAACTAGTATCACTTAATAATGGCTAATTACTGCTATGAAATATTGACAATATTTCTCATATTGCCAATATTATGCATTGGTTGATAATGTGCATGTTGTGAAACTTTTTATTCCATTGTAATTCAAATCTGTTTATCAAATACTACAGCAAAAGTCCGTAAAGAGATATGAGTAAATTTCCAGCGGAAACTGATATTAGTTGATATTAGTGACATGGGGTTCATCACTGATAAAAATGAATTTTATTAGTGATAAAGCTTTTAAACATTAAAAAAAGCCCTTATTTTAAAATTATGAATTGTTTCAATTATTCTTGGCTCCAAATGTTGAGTGTTTAAGGGAAATTGCTACAGAATCATTTGTACTGAGAATTTTAAAAGGATAGAAATCATAACACAAGTCAAATTCACTGAGAAGTTGAAGTATCCAAATAAATTTAAAACACCATTAAATATAAAGGTCAGTTTTGTGTTGGATGTAATGCTTCTTTGCAGTGAGAAAAAAAAAAAGATTAATTCTTTTGTGTATACACCACTGCTGAAAATATAGGGTTACTGAGCTGAAATGATAGAAGTCAAAAAGAGTTCAGCATGTGTTAATCTCTGTCTTTGGCACCCACTACATTTGTGTACTGTGTTGATAACAATGATCCACTACATTTGTATACTGTGTTGATAACAATGTATGCACACAAAACTTCATTTTCCATTATTTGTCATCATGCTATCTATAATAAAGAAAAATGAGGCAAATGTACCGTAAGTAGACAAAAATAAAGCTCTCTTTTAAAGCTTAGAAGAAAAAGCTGATTTCAGTGGGTGTTAAAACATGGTTGCTTTTAAAGTCATGAAATAACATTAAATGGGGAAATAAAATGGCTTTTTTTTGACAAGGAAGGATATTTTCCAATACAAGGAAAGAGCACATTTTATATTTCTACACTCTTTGGTTCTGAGGAATTCACTACAGATTTTTCCCTCTTCTCCTTTATGCCTTTTTTGTAGTAAATAGATGCAATCTTTTTGTTTACGTAAGAATCAGTTTTCAAATTTGTATGTCTTTTTCTCTTCCACCGCTTCTTTAGATATTTCTGCTTTTGCCTTCTGAAGACTCTGAATGTTTCTGTTTTCCTTGCTTGCTCTGTTTGAAAACAGAAATGCCCACTCCAACACTCCTATTACAGCTCATATATTTTTGTTTTGTTTCGTTTTATTTTCCTCATCTTTGTTTTGAGGTGGTGTTTTGGGTTTTGTTTTGTTTAGGTTCAGACTGATGTATTGTACTAGATGTTACTCCAGATTTCTTAACCATTTTTCTTAACCATTTTTCTTTAACCAGATTTCTTAACCAGATTTCTTAGCATATTGATAACCCTGTCTCTCCAAAGATGAGTGTCAAATAAGTTTAGAACTTCACTTGTTAAACCTTGCATTTTACTACTATTTGCTAATTTTTCAAATTTTCATCAACCACCACCTTTGGAGGGATCTTGATGTCTAGACCCTTGTCTTGCCTTCCTTTTCCTTCTATTTTCTTTCCCTGAAGTAAAGCAGTATGCTGGAAAATCCCAATGTATGTGGAAATTACTATGGAATTACATATTACTTTGCATTCTCACTAAAACCAAAGGACTTCACCATGATTCCTGTAAGTATATTGATTTAATAATTTAGAAACATCTGTATCTACTGGCAATACTTTTTAAAGTAGTAAACAATTATTACTTCCTTTTTATTCACTGTGAAGGAGCATGCTGAATGGAAGTTATAAGGGACATATGTAGAAATCAATTCCATGTTAATCTATTTGTAAAGCTGTTAGAATTATGTTACTATTCATGCCAACTTGCTTTTCCTTTCTTTCGATTAAAATAAATTGAGCTGGTGGTAAGTCTGGAGAAACCAGACAGAGCAGTGCTATGTTTGGGTGTGAGAATGTGAAAAAAAATTGGAAAATAAATGTGTTCAGGATGGAGTTTGCTCGTGCCTGTATGCGTGGTCTGGAGAAAGCAGGGGTACGTGAGGATGTGGATAAAGGAAGAAAATAAGATACCTGCAGGAGATAAAAAAAAAAGAAATATGGGGTTAAAAATTAAGGGTTTCAGAACTGATTATGAAGAGGACATATCGTCATCTGATGCATTCTTCTTAAATGTCAATAGCAAGATGATCAGAAGGCAATGATGCATGTTACTTTGCATTTATGTCTTTGGTATTACTTTTATGAAATGGCTATTTGCTTTAATAAACCTACAAGAAAGTACTGGAGGCAACCTTTGGTCCTAAAATTTGGAAGATATTACTTTTTTAGCCTCAGAAATGTATACCTTGCTTGCAAAATTAAAATATTATTTTAGTAGAAAATATATTCTAAAAAATGTTCTGTAAATTTTATTTTATTATTTACATGCGTAATAGTAAACAGAAAAAGAATAATGGCTTTAAGATTATAGCCATTCTGTAACAGTTGCATACATCATTGCTTTTTATTTCCCCTACATGTTAAAAGTCTTTTTTTTTTTCCTCAGTTGAAAGAGTTTACATACTAGGTCACTGGTTTCTTTGAAGGACAGGTGAACTTAAATTCAAGCAGCGTAACAGGATTCAAATGTAACAGAGGAAAGGTCTTCAATTAGTTTTAGAATGTAAAGCAATCCTGTTTAAAGTTCAAAAATTTATTTATTTTTACAATTTCACTTTTTTCTGAGTCATTGACATACAGAGGTCATTGACATAGTATGAGTGACCAAAGCACAATATTATACTTTCAGACATTCTTGTTGGAGAAAATATGAGGATTAATTGGACAGCTCTTGTGACTCCATGACATACAGGTTTTGAAAACTGGAAACAGGTTCATGAATATTAGAAAGGGAAAGAAGTATTGATGTCTGAAGTCTTGATTGATGCACATGGAGAGGGCATTACAGAGAATCTTGGGCTGCTGCTGTCTTTGCCACTTGTATTCTATATTTACTGAAAAAGATTTATTAAGAAAAAAAATCTAAAATAAAATAAGGGTTGCTACTTAATATTTCAATTGTTGTTTTCTTATAAATTTATCTCTCTTTTCTTCCCTTTGTCTGTTGTGAATAACAGGCTTTGAATTACCAAGGTGTTGTCTATTTATAAGTTACACTGGCACCTGGTTTGCTGAATAGAATACTGAAAAGCATTTCTGGCGCCTATTTGACATTTTCAGTGTGAAACAAACATTGTGCTAAAGGCCATTTTAAAATCACTTCACCTTCAGAAATCGTTGAGTTTTGAAAGATTGTCAATCAAATGCAAAAATTTGTTATCCTTAGTAAAATTTGAAGATTTTTGGTGTCATAATAAATGTGTTATTCTATTTTCCTTGCAACTGTGCAGCGTTGCATTGTTCTGCCAAAAGTGCATGCACCTGTGAAATCACTGAAATGAGGTGCGTCGCAGGATTGCAGAACAGCTGAGGGTGGAAGAAATATCTGGAGATCATCTAGTCCACTGCCCCTACACAGAACAGATGCATTGACAGACAGCTCTCAGGGCTGTGTCTAGCAGGTTTTTAAATATGTCCAGTATGGAGACTTCACAATTTCTCTGGTCATTATACTGGAGTTGCTATTGGCATTCAAATAAGAGGATAGTTTTTACCACGTCAATAACTCTTAAAACTGGTGAATCTGTAATGTCAGTTTGCTCCTCCATGTTCTCCCTGTTTGTGCTTCCATGTAAAGGAACTGTGACTAGGTAAAGATTAAAGTTAAGTAAAAGTGGTTTTAAAGTTGTTGACAGGGAGTTTTGCCTTGACTTCATACTGGCAGGATCAGCTCCACCTCCACCTAGAGTTCGCTGCCCACTCAGTTTGCAGTGTCAAGGGAAAAAGAGTTCTTCAGCAGAGGAAGAACCAGCAACTTTTGATCTGTTCATCCCCCAGCCTGGATTAATATTGGGAGTGGCTCCAACATCGGTGCTGCACCTTGCACTCAGCCTTGTTAAACCTCATGGGATTCCCATAGGCTCCCTTCTCAGCTTGTCCACGTCCCACTGGATGGCATTCCAAACTTCAGGTGTGCCAATCACACCACTCAGCTTGGTGTCATCTACAAATTTTCTGAGGGTGCACTCAATCCCTCTGTCCACGTCATTAATGAAGATATTAGATAACACTGGTCCCAGTATGGACCCTTGAGGGACACCACTTGTCACTGGTGTTCATTGGGACTCTGAGTGATTGACCATTACCCTCTGTATGTGACCGCCCAACCAATTCCTCATCCACTGAACAATTCACCCACTGAATCCATCTCTCCAGTTTAGGGAAAAGAATGTTCTGGGGGCCATGACAAAGGCCTATAATTTTCCTTAATAGTACTCCGGTCCCAGAACTCTTCCCATCAGGCCTCACTTATGCCAATGATGCTACAACCAAAGCTTTTACTTCCTCTTATTTATTCCTCTTATTGTGTGAATTATGGTATAAATATATCTAATGCAGTCCAGTGTACTCAGCACACTGTGGGCCACAGTACAAAACCCAATCACTGTCATACTGTCCCAAAACTCATCACTAGTATGCCTATTTTATCCCTTCCTTCCTTTGAACTTATTTTAAAGCTCTTTAACTCTTTAGTTTTACATTGTTTCTCCAGATGTTTGTTGATGGGCACAAAATGCAAAATATTAGTCACTGTTATTTAATTTTTCCTGGCCTCTGAGGTCTTGAAGGGATTCAGAAGAATTATTCCCTTTTAACAGCATGTATCAAAAACATATAATATCATATTGATAATTATCAACTCTAAATATAAGCCATTATTATTTATAGACTTTTCTAAACAAAGAAAGAAATTTATTAAGAGCTAAAATTGAAGAGAATTACTTTGTTTACAATCTGAAAGTTGAAATGCTCTCTTTCCTACCATCAAAAAATCTAACTCCTTTGATATTGACAAGGTTTTATACACGCTTCAAATTTCTTTTTTACTTTCATATGTTAACATGAAGTCGAGAAACTAATTTGCTTCTGTTGGAAAAGAACCAATTAGAATGTTTACAAGGCTAGAAGGTGAAGGTTCTCTGTGTAAAAGGAAGGGATGACGTTTCTGTCTCATGAATACAATGATTTAGTTCTTTGACCTACTGTTGGCAAGAGCTGGTTATGTGGTGAACACTTTCAGGTCTGACACATTCATTAAAATAAAACAACCTTCAGACCCCTCTCTTGGCAAAAGACAAGGTTGAATGTTTGGCTAGTGTGAGATTCCCCTCCGCTTAGATGATCTATAATGTGACTTTGAAGGTTGACTTAACAAAAAAATACGTAGGAAGAGGAGAATGTCTTTGCTTACCTTCCCTGACTCACAGAGGCCATGCAAAATTTAAAAAATAAAGATAAGGAAAATATTTTGAAAGGGTTATAATGTAAACACAAGCAGCTGGTTTAGACAGTGCCACATGTGCACAAGGACATGTCAGAAAATCCATGCTGAAATTCATTTTGTGGCCTGGTAAGAAAGGTCAGAAGGTTTAGATGTTAAAAGTACATTAACTCTTTGCTTATTTGACCATTAAACTGTCATCATGAAGCAACGTTTTAAACTCTACGATGGTCTGAAATCTTAGTGGTAAATGAAGTCTGAAGACCTCTTAACCTGCCCAAGATGTGAACCAGAGTTCAGCTTCACTGCTATCTGCACTAGGGCAGAAGAATGGATGGTAAGAGGTGGAAAAAACATCTGACTCTTATCTTTGCTTGGCAAAGTTAGGCAGCATAAATAATTGCCAGTGCCAAACTTGGGTTAATAATATATCTTTATGTCTTTGCATTAATGTGAGACTAAGTTGATTTCACACTTTTATCTATAAAAGGCTTGCAATTTTCTTTCTACACATTCCTATTTAATGTATGCTATGAAAGGGCATTTGAGTAGCTCATTTCAACTTATTTGCTTTTGAAAATTATTTAGAACTTTCAATGTCAGTTCATATAATGACAAATTTAATTGTATCTATTAATTGATAAAATTAAAAGTCTATTAATTAAAACCATTGCTAAAGTCTTTGGGTTTCCTTTCTTCCCCTCCAAATATTCATCTAACGTATTGTTTAGGTATAATGAAGTATACGAAGAAATAAATAAAATAGCTATTCAATATAGTGTTGTATATGATTTTCTCTGTGGTATGTTTTAAGTTCCAGAATACACTTTGTTTGGTTTGCTATTTAAAAGGTGAGATAAAAAATATCTATTAAAAATGATGCACAAGTGCATCTGTTTTCTTGTGATTACTTACGTTATTAATCAGAAAGCCTAAGCAAAATATAAAGATACGTAGAAAATATAAACATACATATAAAATACAACAAACATCAAAACACAGTCAAACAAAAGGCAAGTACAATCATCTATAATAATTTGCTGTGTAAAATTGATGGAAACAGATTATTTATGGTTTTAATGCATAAGATAAAATTATAATAAAGAAACAAAGCTCATAATTAGAAAATCTGCAACACCTCTTTTGCCTACTGAGGATTATAAAATCCCCTTTAAGAAACATAATTGCTATACATAGTTCCTTTTGTCATTTTCCTAAGTGCTTTTGGTCAAGCTGGCAGCTTGCCCTGAGGCATGGCCTTTACTGCGTGTTAAATCTTTACTCTCATGGACAGGACAAAGACTCAAGTGTCCCATCTTGGGTCTTGTATTGTAACATTTGCGCAGCACTGGACTGCCAGTTGAACTCTTGGTCTGAACTGCAACATTTCAAGTGGCTTCACTGTCTTCAGGAAGTCAGTATGGATGTGTTTCAGAATGACAGTGAAAGGAATTTTCTCAATAATTATCCTAATCCTACTTTAATCTATCACTGTCTAATAATTTCTGGGTTTGGTTTACTTTGTATTCTTTCCTAAATACTCTAAAGGGCTCTAAACTGATCTAAGCTGACAGAAGTCACTAATTGCCACGAAGAAAAACAAATTGTTTTCTTTAGAAAATACCAGGAACAAAAGAAATGAGAGGGTCTATAAACAATGTAACTTACTTTTTAGTTAACTATTCAATCTCCTGGCCTGACAAAACCCAAGGGGCTTATCAGGGCTGTGGGATGTGTATGAAAATACCATTCATTGCAGCTACAGTGATCAAGGACATTTTCATGTGACATGCACCACTTCCCAATGTTGAATGAAATTAACCCTGGATTGAAGAGAAACAAAAACTTTCATCTGTCTCAGAATAGCTTTTTTTTTAATACCGCTGATTTCCTGATAAAAGGTTTTTTAGCAGGTCTTTCAAAGTCACAAGCAAAACTGTGCTATAAAGTAATTATACAAATTTCATCGCCCTCAGAAACTTCCCAAGTAGAGGGACAAGTTTAGCTGTGTTTTAATTAGCAAATTACATGTGTCAGAGACTGTAAAGTGGCACTGATGTCAGTCATCACCGACAGGCAAACCTCCAGGTCATAAAGGTCTCTTCCCTGTAACACATGAAACTGCTTGCTGGGAGTAATTAGTTCATGACCCACACTAATCCTGAGAACTGTTTCTGTCAAAACCTGATACAGGCTGAAACTGTTTTAGGAGCTGTTTTAGCAATTTAATAGTGATGACAATCAAGTTTCAGAGGCTGGAACATTCTCTGACACTGCGTAACTTGTTAATATTAACATTATCTTCATGACTGCTGCCCATAGCATTTTGTTTTGCTATAGGCATTGGCTCTATGTATGCAAATTAAAATGGTGATGATGATAGTAATATTTTATATTATTATTATTATTGTTGTTGTTGTTGTTGTTGTTATTACTACTACTACTACTACTACTACTACAGAGGCTGTTGAACCTCCCTCTCTGAGAATTTAAGTACAAATAAAGCCTCCAACTTCCTAAGCCTGAGTGACTGTAACCAAGATGCCTTTGAGGTTCATCACTCCCACATACTGTCCTCCCAGATGTGGACAGACAAAATTTTTCCTCATAGGAAGAAATAGTTTTCTTATTTTCAAGGTAGACCTTCACGTTTTCAGCTCCCAGAGAGTTCAGAATTTCTTGAAATTCATTGCCTCATTCAGGTCAAAATCTTTAGAAAATTTTAAAACTTAGCTCATCTAAGATTCCAGTTCAGAGGAAGCCAAAATACCATCACTTATGAAAGCAAGATATCTTGATGTCAAAAATAGACTCATAATTTATGAGTAAAATAAAGAAAGCTAAATAATTTTGCTTTGGAGTAGTAATAGTTATGCCATACAGCTTGCTTTCACTCTAGTTCACTCTCTGTTAGCTTCCAACCCTGGAAACTCAGGTAAGTAAAAAGTAAACTCTTTTCCATATTGAAACTAGGCCTATTGAGAGCACTTCTGCTGTCTGTATGGACATACCTAATGCAATCAGTAATTTCTGTAGATGTATTAGCCTTTGTGGTTTTGGTGATGACACTAATAATGCCGCCTCTTCAAAATGTAAAAATGTGGCTTTCACTCATTATTTTTAACCACCTGAATCAATGTAACATTAATTAAATAACAAATGATCCATGTCTTTAATTCTCTGCTGACAGTTTCCCCCCCTTCTTACCCAGAGTGCTTTCTCACATGAAAAAATATCTTTTTTCTGGACAGTGTTTGACAGTAAGTGCAAACACAGCAGTGGAATGTCAGTGAGCTCTTTCTAAGTATTGGAAATGCAGTCTTACTTCTTCAGGTGACAAAAAGGAGATAGGGAAAAGCTGTGAAATAAACACCTTAACCTAAATCTATGCAAATGTTCTTCAGCTTTCAACAGTGTTTTTCTTACTTTATATTATTCGAATATCAAATAGACAAATAGAAATTGCCATCATTAAAAAGCATATAATTTTAGAATATAACATAAATACATAGATAAATACATGCCATCTGAATTTCCTACTCTGAACATAGAATTTGACATTTGCTAAATTTAGAATACCTCAGCATTGTTCATTATTGCCATTATGGATTAGTGGTGTTAATGTATTAAACTGTTACCAGATATTCTCTATTCACCTCTGCTTTACTTGAACCTAAAAAGTTCAGTGATGTTTGTATACTTGAGTATGCTAAAGTGAATTAAACATCTGATTTGAAAAAATAAACTCTTTGGAAACTTTTTATATCTTTAAATAAACACCTAAAATGCACTAAAAGCTTCAAGAACATTCAGTCTTTCTGAAAACGGAGCCCCAAAACTAAAATAATAGTTCTTTAGAAGACTGATCTCTTTCTTTACTGTTGATACAATACCTCAAAGTCCTGTTTGCACACTGTTCTGTATTTTCACTTAACCCAGATCTGTTTTATTTCAGAGTGCAATCCTACAAGAAGGTAGCTCATTGCAGCAAGGCTATCACTGTGTCCTAAACTAATTGCCACACAGCAAAAGGAGTGTTTACACACTATACAAGGGAGGCTTTTTACAGGAAGGAGATAAAGACGAAACCTATTTCCAAAAGAGATAAAAATATTCTATCTTTGGTGACCAGTTACTAAAATGAGTGAAGTTTATAGTCAGGACAAAAATATGTTCCTACTAAAACTTATGATTTTATTATAAAGCAGGAAAAGTATGTAAGCAACATTATGATGAAATGATTTACTAACATTTCCTATCTTTTTTAGGAATACATATTTCCTTCAGTGTAAGAACTTGGTAAACATTCTAGGAATAGTGACTTTTCTCATCATTTTGAGGTGAAACAGATTTTTGTGTGACGGCAAAGTCTTTCCTTCCTATCCTTTTTACAGCACACTATTTTTTCTTATTATCTTTCTTCTTTCAATGCTTATGCTTTTTTGGTATTTAGATGGAAGAAACATCCATAACTCAATTTTTTCTTTCTTGTTTTCTATTATGTACAAATACAACTGACATCTGGTCAGAAAATAATTTTCTCAACGTAATTTAGCAGAGTTCCTGGAAAATGTTTAGGTAATTGAAATAACCTTCAGTTATATGGAAAACATTGAAATATCCTTCAGTTCTAAAGAAAGGGAATTGTTTAATGGTCATGTATTGACTTCGTATTTGTACTCTGGGAAATGGCAAGACTTTCTTCCTGTCTTTTAAATGCATCCTGTCTTGGTGGATTGTGCAACAAAAACATAGAAGTCTTAAAATTGGATTCACAAGTTTTCCTTTAACTGAAGGATTTTAATCTATCATGTGTGGTATTGGGAAAACAGCTGCAACTAAGAAAGCTATTCTATGAATATCCTGGGCTTGCTTATATTATGTAATAGTAGCATGTTATGAAAGGATGAATTTGTATGCAAATTATTTGCAGCCTACTGAACTGAATATTTTCATGAAGATGTTCACATTTTGTCAGTTATCCCTCTCTCTTCATATGCTTTTAAGTCCACTTTGCAAAACATTTAAAAATCAATGTTGCAGTATTGTTAATGTAGTTAGGAAATGTAATGAGATTAAATGAATAAAAAAGTGGAAAAAAGTTATTTATTTTAGGTATAGATATTTGTACTTAGACTGATAGAAGATGCTGGAAATGTTACCAAAGAACTCTTGGTAATCTGCTATATATTAATATAAGAATAGTAAACAAACCACATAAATTTCTTAGAAATTTCTTTGCTGAAATAAAATCTAACTCAAGGTATGCAAAAACTTTAGAAACAGGTCGAAATTTTCAGAATTACTGAATTGATGGAATTTAGGAGCCTAAAGCCTGTTTTCTTTAAATTTATTTAAAATGCTTCCAAAATACTAGTGATAAACACTATTGTATCCTTTATTACTGTACTTGGTATTTTTGTTTTTTCTAACAGGCTTAGGAAAAAGCTTGGGTTTACAAAGCTTGGCTTTTGTATTTATTTCAATCAACTTTTTCCTCTATACATTTTGCACATTTAATGACTGGGGTTTGGGTTTTGTTCCCCTGAAAGTAAGAATATACAATGTGTTGTTTATGCTCTATACTTCATAATATTCATGTTCAGCTCAGTTAAGCTATTTTTTAATTCTTCCTTTCAAGAAAATTCTTACCTTTACAGAGAAAATTTTAATCTTTAGCATTATTTTCCTTTGCTATGCCTTTATTTTTCATAACATATACTCTGACTAACTTATCATTCTTCAGTGCTTTTTCCTTCTGGAATTGTGCAGAGAAGGAGGTTAGTCCATAAATCCATCATCTAGGCAGAACAACCAGTCAGAGTTCCCATATACACCCTGAATGGTCATTCATGCTATTGTAGCTTCTACAAAAAGTTCTGTAGGCCAAAATTCTCTTATCCGATGATTGCATATGTGTTCCCCTGACTTTTATGGGGAGTTTGAGAAAAAAAATTAAAGAGTGAATTTGGCTCATTTAATGCAATATTTAGAACACTTTGGATGAAAATTAGCTACTGAACAGGCAACAAAGTTTAATATCTCATCCATATTGTGTATTGCTTTACTGCCAAATCCTGTACTTTAACTAGAATATAAAACTATCAAAGAACCATCTGTAGATCTAAATATTTGGATACTTCTCAAACACATTCTGGGTTCAGTGTCACTAATGGCGGTAATCGTTTTGACAAAGTTGGCACTTAACTAATAAGGGCAGTGGAACTGGAGCACAATTCCACAGACATAAAACAATACAATTACAGTCAGTTTCATAAATTTTCTGAAACTGCATTCCACTACAAATGACAAAATTTTAACCATTTTACTCTTAAAGAGAGGATATTATAAAATATTCTCAGCAAAGACAAGTGACAAATGCTGCAAGTCCAAGCTTTGGCTCAATAAATGGACTCTTTCTTATAATCTACTACTCTACTATGTATATCCTGCTTTACAAACTTTTCTGAATGACCTAATTTCATAAGATGTGTATATCACACTTATACCTATTGGACACAATGTAACTTTTTCCACTGGACCAGGATTTCCATTAGGCAATATACAGTAATTTTTTTTTCTGTCCAGTTAAATCTCAATGTTTTGCTAATCAGTCTTAAGAGAAAAAACATTTTCATACTATCCGGTAATAACAGTGCATAGCATCCTTCATAATGTAACATTAAATATCAAAAGGCATGAGCCAAGGAAACAATTTTGAAATGTCTCAAGGACAAGCAGGTGATTGCAAGCCATCAGCATAGACTATGAAGGGGAAATAAACCAATCTCATTGCTTTCTCTGAAGATATGATTGGCTTGGCAGATGAAGGAAGAGCAGTGGATGTTTTTTTACCTTGACTTTAGTAAGGTTTGTGACATGGCTCCCGTAAATCTCTCCTCATTTCAAATTGATACTGGACAATAAAAATTGTGTTGGGTACAAGTTGTACTAGACTCTGAGGCACCATAAATTGTGAGGCAGACTGAAAGCCAGCTGAACTGAATATAAGAAAAATCTTTTTATGGTGATGCTGTTTAAACCCTGGAACAGGTTGCTCAGAGGGCGTGAAGTCTCCATTCTGGAGACATCTAAAACCTGACTGGATGCAGCTCTGAGCAGCCTGTTCTACTTGCTCCTGCTTTCACAACAGAATTGGAATAGATCATCTCCAGGTGTCCCTTCCAACCTCAGCTATACCATGGTTCTGGGACTGTGTGAAGGACTTTTTTAACCATCAGTTTCTTACCAGTTTTCTTGAATGTAGACATTGATACAGTAATTTTTATTTTCTTAGTTTTTCTGAACTTGCTGTAGTCATACTTGACTACAGACTACTTGTCTGTAGTCATACTTGAATCATGAGTGTTTCCTCTACTGCTTGATTGAAGTGTTTCCAAAGGCTGTGCACAAGATGGTCAGGAGAGACTGGCAGAGGTTTTCATCAGAGCATCTTTACAGTACAAAGAGACAGAAAAGTAGATGCCAGTGTTTTCCACATTTGTCTAGGATTAGAAGGAAATCCCTGCTCCTGTGAATTTATACCATTGTCATGAAAGATCTACAATGTGATACTGCTTGTGTTTCTTCCTTGTTTGAGTACACAAATTATTCTAAATATTTTATACTTTTCAAATTGTTTACCCAACATCCAGAGATATGGAAATTGCTTTTCTACAATTTTTGAGCTGGTAAACTTGATCACAAGGCTCCTCAAGAAAATAAATGCAAAAGTTTGAAAGTACATCTGGAATGCAATACCTTTGTGTGAATTTTGGCAATTAATATGGAAATGATTCTGTATAGTCAAAACCTAAATTTTTTGATATAGAGAATTTTGAACGAAGCCAACAGATTCACTGAGAATGCATTGTCCTGGAATTTGGGTAGGCAGCTGAGGATTTTGGAACATCTACCCCAATGAAAATCAACCATTTCATTTTCAAATATACCAAAGCTAGGCAACTTGTAATTATGTACTCAAATCAAAGTTACTCAGTGCAAAAAACACTGCAGTTTTGAGAAGGCAACTACAAAATGGGTTATGCTTCTCTTAATTTTTCTTATGAAATGTGAAATTATGCTACATGTTACCATTTTTTAAGTTATATATTTTTTGCCAAATGCATAACTATTATCACTTCAGTGTGTAGTTAGATCTGTAGAGGAAAGCTTCTCCCAGGAGAACAATAAGGATTATAGTGAGGATAATGAGGACTCCAAAGAGGACAAACTTTTAAAGTTGGGAGCCTGCACCCTGTTTAGATTTCCAGAGTTATATTTACCTGATCTCTCATTTACTACTGAACATTAACTACAATTTCCAGGCAGTTTGCCTGCTGAAGGAAGCCCAGTTCTATGCAAACTGTTTGTTTTCTGACAGAGAAATAATTTAATTTTGAAGTGACTTTTCATATATGCTATATGATTCTCCTGATCATTATGAAGAAGAAAAGAAACACTATTTATTGTATGAAAGCATACAAAAATACTGTATGGAAAGAATTAGTTCACTTAGTATCTTTTTTTTCAAGTTAATTCAGTGAAGGAGTGATAAATATTAATTTTTATCTTTTCCCAATGGCACCAAAATATAAACGAGCTAGATAGGGCCTTCTAAATGCAGTTATTAATCAGCTTTGTTGCCACACGTTATTTATGCCTGTATTTATGCAAATATTCGGGTTTGTTTCCCGTATGGGTTTCATCCAGTTACAGCTATCATACAAAGTGGACAAAGTACTGCTCTGTGCTATTTTATGCATATACAAACAGACAAACATCCCAAGAGAAAAAAAAAAAGCAAACAAGCAAAGTAAACATGCAGACGCATGCACATGAGTGTGTAGACCCATACCACATATATTAAATACCCAGACAGCTTACACTAAAATATTCGAGAGCTGCTATAGACCAGACACACAAATAATGTTCTAGGACATTTTGGTATGCTATTTGTTGCTTTTCTTTTGTTTGCTCCTTAAAGGAAAACTTGAAGTTTTGCAGTAAATTTCATTTTTGTGGGGGAGCCAGTGTCTTAGACACCATCACAATTGTTTCTCCTTATTCTTCACAGACTACTTAAATGAGAATCCATGTTCTCATATAATATTTTAAAACATTGTTCAACAATAAAATAATGCACTTCCACCAAAAAATCAACGAAATTCTCTGTGCAAGTTATATGAATTAAGGTGTATTCAACATACTACTTCTCCAAATGCACCTAACATAACTTATACCCATTAAATGAAAGCATTTAAAAATTTTAAACTTCTAAAGTTTTCCTTCAGCTGTATCGAAGTGAGCCTGCTGACTATGGTACTATAACACAAGATTAAGGGTAAAACTTGGTCTGACATTACTATCATTTATTCTATTCTGAAAAGGTACATGTGAATGCACTTCACAGCTTCCTTGACTCCAATCAGTGCAAAACTACATCCTGGAATTTGCACTCCAAATCTGCTTTAAAAATTCAGCCACTGTGGTAGGTCAGAGACAGTTACTTCCTCCTCTGGTAAGCTTCAGTAACAAGCTTTCAAGTCATGACCTCCTATAGGCTCCTAATTTCTATAGAATTATAGAACCAGCTGTCCATAGTATAAAGTTAATGCTGTCTTGAAATTCCCTGCATAAAAATGGCAATCTCTCAAAAGTTTTGCATTATGGTGATGATTGAAATTTCACTTAGGATGAAATACCGTGAAGTTATTCAGTGGCTGCAGTCTTAAAGACATTTCACTGTAGAACTATTTTAGGTGTTCCGTTCTTGTGCTTAACATAGCTGAGATGATTTGTAAAAAAAAAAATAAATAGAAAAAAGAGTTCATAATTAGCTTAAGATGAAATAAGTATGGGTTCATTGTCAGAAAAAATAACCATGGTATACTTGATGTCCTCTGCAAACAAGAAACTTTCTGACACAGCCGTTCTATCAGTAACTATAAAAGAATTGATGGATATTTTGGCAAATAGTTCCTTAAATTTGCTTAGCCTCAAGGAATTATTTTTGTATTTAAAGTTTGTAGGAAATTGGACTCTAACCATGTACTTCAAGTTCTAAAAAAAGCATTTAAAATCCAATTGCTGACAGGGGATGACTAAGAACTTGTTGCCAGCTTTTAGCACACAAAATGTTTTTGCACAAGAGAAGAAATAAGTCAAAGGTTAGGAAAACTTATTACCCTTCATAGGAACCCAACAGGCTTTTTACAACTTTTAATCAAAATGAAAATAGTAGACCAGATATGAGTGCAGTAGAGCTGCTGCGACTGTACAAAGAACTGATGGGTAATCTCTGCTGAGACTGCATTCCCTAGGATGAATCTCAGCTACACTGGTATTCATAGTTCAGTACTGAAATTTATTATACACTTTTTCCTTTCTTCTTTTAACTCATTTAAAAAAAAAAAACAAAAAAAAAAAAAAAAAAAAACAAAACCAAAAAAAAAAAAAAAAAAACAAAACCAAAAAAAAAAAAAAAAAAAAACCAAAAACAAACCAAAAGAAAAGAAACACTTCCTGAAGGAAGTGAAGGATGAAATGAGTAGAGGTTAGAATTTTATCCAAGCCAAACCTTGCAGTAGTTGGCTACTCAAACGAAATTTCAGACTTAACTCACAGTGGCACTTCTGGAACTGTCCCCAGCTTTTTAGTATGTCCTAGCAGCCTGCTGACCCGTGCTCCCATTGGACATTTCTTGGTATGTTTGTTCTTATTTCCGAAGAGATAACCCCACACTTTTCTTATACATTTGGGTTGTATCATGGAAGGACCTGCCTCTCACTCTATGACCACGTGCTGGTCCCTGCTCTTTTGGGACAGCCTATGGAGAAGTCATGGCTCTGCACTTCAGGTGAAAGATGTGCTTGCTCATAAGCACTGGTTACCTGGGCCTGAATGCGGGGCTGACTCCCCTTGTTGTTCTATATTGCTGGCATTCATTGCCATTTAACTCATGTAATGTGAAAAATGAAACTGGAAAGGCCTATGGTCGAACACATGTTGCCTTTGGCTGTTGGAGTCAATGCAAGGAATCAAGTATTAAAAGAGTTATGAAGTTGTTAAGAGATGGCCTCAAGAGACAGTTACATTTTTCCTCTTTTCTGGTTTTGTTTTCTTTTTTTTTTCCTTGTGGTAATAACTAAGCAGGACTAGAACTGCAGAAGTCACAAAAAGACAAAATATACTGATTCATACCTCCTTTGGCCTGCTCCATCTCTCAGGAAACCCATTGGGAACTTCAGTATTTTAGAGCTGTAAGAAAACACCACTTCCTAAAAATGACCAGCCTGCTGAGGTTTGCTTTGGGATATTTGTGCCTGGATAGAATGGCTATATTAAAGTCTACTTTGCTGAGCTTCATCTTTCTGGGAAAATATGAGTATTAGCTTAACAGCTTCCAGTTTTGAACTTAGAAAAGAGTTTTGGAGCTAGAGGTACAACTCCTGCTTTTAATTTCTTATCTTAAATTTCCAATATCTTCTGTTTTAGCGCAATCTATTATTTTTTTCTCACATGCCATTTTTTATTATTGCAACAGAGCTGTTTTGAAACTCTTCATTCATCATCACCTGTAACATTAGTTCCATTTCCTAAGAAATTGTTGACATCTGTTTAAACACTGATACTTTTCCATTTACATGGATATTTAACTGTAGCTTGGTTTTGTGTCAAAAATACTAAGTCTTGAAAGGATACCAGTTTTTAAGGCTAAATCATAACTTTTTAAGCACTGATGTATTAGCATGAGATTGAAGCAGTTGTCTCCATATAATTTCCACACAGGAAGTAGTTCATTGAAACTGCCACAGAACCAGATGAGACTAGTTAAACTTCACAAGGTGTCTGCCACCTCAAAGAAGGAATACATGGACTGAGTATATTGAAAGTTTCATTTATTTTTTTAAATCAGTTATTTTTTGTGGGGACATTACTGGGTACCTGGTTCAGCACTCATAATAGTTAATATGAATATTTTTATTTTAATGGATTTTTGATTGAGTGTTAGGACAGCCAAAATATTAAAAATCCCAAAGGTAGCCTTTGACAAGGGAAAATATCATCTCCCCCTCATGTTTTAGGTACCATCTTCAGGCACTAAGAAATGCCAGAAGCTAATTAAGGAATTTCAAAGATACATAGTGTATTTAAATGTGCCACCTTTTCTTAACTTCTCAAGCTGTATTATTTAAAAGACAGAAAAAAAGATAATAATTGTCAAATAAATCATATGTTGGAAAACTTGACAAAAAAATATGGGGGCTTGACATATTTAGTTTCTTTTTTTCTGACCAGACTTGAATAGTCCTCTTTTACATGCTGATATCTGCAGTTTCTGCTTATGTTAATGTGCAAATTATGTTAACATTGAGCCAAGAGAGTGACCTGCTGCAGTGACTGCCTGTGCAGGAGTGAAGTGAACAGGGGAAGATGAGGAGGGTGTTGTGGTGCCCTCTGTCTTCAGGGAAGAAGATCTCTGTTCTGGAGACCCTCAGCCCCAGGGGAATTGAAAATGGAGGGAGGGGGACTGTTGTTCCCACATGAGAAATGATTGTTCTTAGGTACTTGGCAAAGCATCCTTAAAAGGAACCCTATAAGCAGTTTTGGTCCATGGACAGTGGTGAGAGCCCTGTACAGGGAAGGAGGATGTCATGATGGTAGATTTTCTCCAGGCGGTGCCATGTGTAACATGGAAATACAAGAGATTTCAGCTGCGTTTCCTGGGGAAGACTATGGTACAAGAGAGACTCCTGTCTCCCTTAATGAACTAAAAATTGATTATCTGAGGGTCTGAGGGGTGGTAACGAGCTGAAAAGTGATTATCTGAGGTTTGGTAACTTGACTGAGAATTCAAGGTTTTGTCTCACTGTGCTTTGGTGGAAACTGGGTGGGGGGAGGAGGAATGTTTTGGAAGGTTTTAATTTTTAATTTTGTGTGTTCTTATTATATTGTATGTTAATAAAGTATTTTTTTTCTTTATTCCTACGCTTGAGTTTGCTTTGCTCTGTTTCAGGTCACATCTCACTGCACTCATTTGAGAAAAGTATTTTTTCATAGGTGCACTGGCACTGCGCCAGTGTCAAACCATGACATTGCCTTAGTTACACATTGTAGTTAATTGTGTAAGTACTACTTTGTATTAATACAAATCAATTCAGGTTAAGTCAATACCATAGGTAATCAGACTTAATATGTTATTTAGCAGTGACAGATGGGTAGGAATGTGCAAAAAGATCATTTGAAGAATCTGCACTGTGAGGTCTCTATCCAGCTGTTACCAGATGTTGTCTATGCCTGGTAAGCTAACACAATGTTTGTTCTACCAAAACCACTGGCCAGTGGAGCTGCAATACCCATTGTGTAAGAAGGAGAACTGGAAGTTCACCAGCCCCAGCGCCCTGCCTACTCGACTGTCAACTGTAACATTGGCGTCTGTGACACCAGGGAGACCCCCAGGGCAGAAGAATGTGTCCTTAAAGGGGAGGGGAAATAGGTTAATGATTTTGGGGAAATTATTATTGTATGTATGCATAGTCTGGGACAATCAATGAATGTGTGTGTAGAATAGAGTATATAAATGGAAACTTTCTTGTACTCAGCATGCACGTATTTGGGAGGAACTATTCCTCTGTACTCCAGCCAAATAAAGAATGCCTGCTTCTTAATGCTGCATAGGTGTTAATTTTACATTGGAGTTTTCTTAACTTTACAGATTTTTTGGTAACACAACAGCTGAAAGGAAGTAAGGAACAGGGTCATCATTTATTGAACAATTTTCAGTTTGATTCACAGAGCATGTCAGCAGAGAAATCTTTTAGTTTATTGAACCTTCTGTCTGCATGACAGAAACAATCCCCCATTAAAACATGTTCAAAAGAAGACTGAAAAATCCTTTTATAAATTGTTGGTACATCACAGAGCAATCATTTGTTTGGAGTCATAAAATTTGAACTCTTCTGACTAGTATGGTTAGATTAAAATCCATTTTAACTGATCATCTTGTATAGAATAAGTCACCCAGTAACCAACTTTTTGTGGTCTGGACATCTCCCGTTTTGCTTTCCTCATCCATCTCCTAACTTCTTCTTCTGTTGAATTTCATCACAACTTACTGACATTTTGACATTGTCTACATTCTTTGCAAAGAAACTAAGACTGAAAATACATGCAAAGAATTTAACTTGGAGAATGAGGTTGAATAGAAGTGGAATAAAAATCATGATACAGTTGCAAAATTCTTAGCAAAATGAGATCAATTTCTTTTGCTCTTATTAAGACAGTACATCTGAATCACTACCATTCAACTCTAGAGTCCTTTTCAGTGCCTCCCTTTTTCAACTAAAAACTTAGTTTTGTACTTGACATCAGCTCTTAATCAAGAAGACAATTAGTTTTACTCTGAAGACTGTATTTTTTAGTTAAAGCTCATTTGATGGATCTCTTCACCCTGATATCACTCAGTCTTCAGTCTTCAGCATCTTCACTTCTGTTTTGGTGCTTTCAGTTTAAAGCCGTTCTCCCTTGTCCTGTTACTACATGGTCTTGTAAATAGTCTCACCACAGAGGTTCCTCTTTTTCCAGGTTGAATAAACCCAATTCTCTCAGCCTTTCCTCCTAGGAGAGGTGCTCCATCTCTCTAAACATCTTGGTGTCCACCTCTGGACTCATTCTAACAGGTCCCTGTCCTCCCCTGGGGACCCCAGAGCTGGATGCAGCCCTGCAGGTGGGGTCTCACAGGAGCAGAGCAGAGGGACAGAGTCGCCTCCCTGGCCCTGCTGCCCACGCTGCTTTGGATGCAGCCCAGGACACCTTTGGCTCTCTGGACTGTGAGTGCCATTGCTGGGTCATGTCCAGCCTCTCACCCACCTGCACCCCCAAGCCCTTCTCAGCAGGTCTGCTCTCCATCATCCCCCAGCCTGTGTTGATATTGGAGGTTACCCTGACCCAAGTGCAGCACCTTAAACTTGGTCTTGTCAAATTGCATGAGATTCCCAGGGGCCAACTTCTCAAGCTTCTCCAGGTCCCTCTGGATGACATTTCCAACCTCAGGCATGTCAACTGCACCACTCAGCTTGGTGTAATTTGCAAATTGCCTGAGGCTGCACTCAATCCCTTTGCCTATGTCATTAATGAAGATGTTAAATAACGTTGGTACCTTCTCAGTAATCTCTTAGTTCTCTCGTTCAGGCCTCAGAGTTATTTTTCCAGCAAGAATAACTTAAAAAAAGTAAAGTAGAAGACCAATTTTCTAAATGTCCCGACCTTAAAGCCAAAAGATTTTTAATTTTAGTTCTCTCCATATGATTCTCAGCTGCCCTGTTGTAGGAGGCACCACTCCAGTTGCTGCAACCAGTATTACTCTACTGCTGATCCTGAAGGATCTGTTCGGTCAGATAAAATTATTATCTCCGTACCTAAGTAAGACCTGATGACTGAATCTTGACTACATCCTTACCATGGTTTCAGTTTCGCTGTGTGAAATTAACTGTTGTGTCAGCCAGAGGTCAGAGAACTTTTGTCCAAGGTTCTTTTTCATTATAATTCTGTCCCAAACTGTTGTGCTTTCATAACTCTTAGTGGCCTGAAATTACTGCTACCATGTTTATTTTAAGTCTCAACATTGTTTCTAAGTTTATTTTTCCTTACCAGAAAAGTGGAGCTACAGTGGTAGCAGCATTCCAGGTAATAAGCTAGCTGGCGTTTGCAACCCTCCTCAGCACCTCCATTCAGTTTTCAAACATCATAATGTATCTGCTTTCTGACAGATAATGTATCTGTCTCTAGTATGTCCAGAAAGATCATTTGCTGTTTTGACACCCTAGGGAAGTCATGTCTTATTTTACTAAGGACAAGGCTGCATATAGCTGAAGGATATATCAACAAAGAAAAGAAATTTGACCAATGGAACCTTTCTTATCGTTATTACTATGAAAATTTAACTTTCAGAACTATGTCAATGGTTTTCTTATTAGTAGTAGTTTTTGAAAAGAAGAAAATAAGGGAAACCTTTTTCTTTTGTTGTTACTTTCTTGGAAATCACACATTCCTTCTAAATTTTGTTTTGTTCATGTTTCTTTTTTATTGACTATCACTCCTTCCTAAAAATGCTGTTGTTCTATATTACTACATGATTTTGTCAACCTGGATTTCAAACCTGCTAACCATCTTGCTCTACTTGTAATGCTGTAATGAAAACAAATTTCCCTGATTCTTTCTAACATTTTCTATTACAGAAGAGGGAAATAGCACCAAACAAATCTCTTTTTAAATTTTCGGTAACTTTTGATATTTGGATTAGAACATTGATAGGAATATTGTTAATTGCCCACACACAGACAAAAGGGAAGAAAGCTTACTTTTTTTTAAAGCTTTGAAGACCTTCACGCATCAATGCATTATTGGTATCTGGTCTGTAATTTCACTTTTTTCCTCACAACTTTCCAAAATTTCTGAGTATAAATATAGCAATATAAATAATAAAATTCTTAAGTAACCACTATAATTTGGTATATTTCTGTACAACTGCAGTGAGATGAGAGCTTTAACTCCCTAATATGTTTGGATATAAACCAGGCTTGGATAAAAACTTTATAGCTCTGTTATCAAAAAACCAAGAGTTAATCACAATCCCTACTACTGAGCTCTAAAATAAAAGATAAAGTACAGTGCTATGTTAATGCAGCTGTCTGGGAAGGGATTAGTTTTATCTGTACATGTACATACCCAGTCAGATGTTCAGTAATGGTAACAGATACAAGTTATGAGCATTAATCTTTAGATTCTCAGCTAATTTACAACTTTCACCAACAGATGGGTTTATGTTACTCACGCAGTTGCTGAGCAGTGTTAGATTTTCATTCCAGGATTTGAAAATTTACCTTAAAAACTATATTACACAGTTTATTTTATGCAAAATGGTGGAAGCATTTAGTTGCAGAATAAAAAGAGCTCTTGATTTTGCAAACTGAATGTATTTCTATTCTTGCAGTATCTGAATTATAAGAGCATTGCTTTAAAAGTTGTTGTTTTCTTTGATTATCTACATAATACAATTAATGCACTGATAAAAAGCATAGCGTATTTTTGTGCTTCACTGACAGAATTTTCTCATGGTAAAATTTACTTCAAAATCTTGCTATTTTCCTGGTTGCATTCTGCTTTAAATCACAGAAAGTTGCCCACAGTATTTGAAAGCACAGATGGATGGGAAAAGATCAGTCTCCAGGCATAATAACAAGCTATGAAGGAAAAATGTCTTTCCTTTGATTACTTCAATTCAAATGGTTTTACTGTGTGGGCAAGAATTGTGACTTCCTACCAAACAGATAGTTTACTCAGCAGCAATCATCCTTTCTAGCAAATTTCCTTCAAGTAAATGCTCCAAGTCTAATGAAGTGCAATAGAAGAAGACACCAGGTGCAAAGAATTTCTGCAATTAGACCCAGATATCTTTGGATCAGTTTCTAATCGAGTTTCTAGGAAAAGCAAAGTATCTTCCAAGTAACTGCAAGTGCAACTTGTGAGATACCAAGAAACACAGCCATGAAAAAATAGCCCGGATTCATGAAACCAATTTTCTTATAATTTACAGTTTTACCAGGGATTCCCAGTTGCTGGTGGGATGGAATTCCTGATGGCAAAATAATTTCTATTCTAAAGTCATCTTCACATGATAAAATTTTAATAGCTGCAAGGTTATAAAATAGCTATTTCACTCTTTTTAGTAGTCCCTGAATAACATAATGTCCCAAACAATATTGTTTTCTAAACTCTTTCTTGTATTTCTAGGTAATCTTTCATAATTTTCTACAGCTTAAAATTTAAGTAAACATATCCTTCTTTTTTTTTTTAAGGCAAATAGCCTTTACATTTTTGTTAATGCTTTAGGAAGATAAGAACACAATTCCCTTTTTCATAAATATGAAAAGAAATTACAGAAGAACATCAAGTATAACAGCTCACTTCCTCGTGAGCCATATATAAGAAAGGACCTACATCTTCCAAGAGCTGTCTTGGCTCAGCTCTGTTTAGTTTATGGCATTTGAGACACTACAGCAGGTGTTAATTGCATCCCATTCTGGGATGTTAACTTTGCATTCCTATACGGAGTAAATGGAAGAGACATAACCATGCTAGAAATTTCCAGTCCTGCAAGCCAGAACTTCAGACCATTTACCTGAAGTTTTGTGGCTTTAAAGCATTTTGCAGGCCATCTGAGATTAAATTTACATGTAAAACTCTCATCTCTTATAAGCCATCACAGCTAATGTAAGAAAATGTAATGCTGTGAATAGTTCCAAAATTATAAACTATGACAATTCTGGGGTTTTTTGTCCTGTGATGGTTACATTTTCAAGGCAATTGTATTATGTATTAAGATTGTAATACCTTAAATGTGTTACATGCTAGGTCATTTGTTATTAATGTCATGTCCCACCACAGAAAAAATAGATTTTCATTTTATAGGAGATTTATAATCTACTTCCATTAACTAGAAGCTCTTTGTTTTCATTTTAATTTATGATTTCCTATATTTTATCAATGTCTCATATTGTCTTTTCCTTAGAAATAGTAAAGCAGACCTTAGATGTTCTCACATGTGTTTAATAGTACTCAAGGTTATACTGTCTGCCCAGAAAACTTAAAATTAAATTTAATATTGAAATAAGAAAGAACATAGCACTTTGAGCTTTGTGCCTTTAAAGAGAGGATATACAGACCCTAAACAATTTCAGGAGTATTCGAATATTTCCACAGTCCCTCTTCTTCTCTTGAGAACATGTGCTGCAAAGACTTTCCCTTAAGGAATTTCTTACAGACCAGCTCTGTTAAAAACATTCCAGAGGAGACACTGAAAGACAGGATGACTGTTTTCTATATTCGTGAATAATGTTTGTCATTTAATTACAAAGTAATTCCTTTTCCCTTGCAGTACTTTTATTCATGTCTTTAGTGCCCCAGAAAAACAGAAGACGTAAGTTCTGAAGTGATGCAGCTTTGCCTTGTGGCCTTCCCAGCTGTACCAGCCCACTGTTGCTGATAAGATGCTCCACAACACAGATGTACAAACTGTCTGGCTTAGAATCATCTCTTTCTTCTGCTGTCAGTGAACTTAAGAACTCAGTTCCTGAAAGATGTTCAGCAAATGCAGCTCCTGTGAAGTCAACACTCTATATTTTACAGGAACAAGATGTACCAGAGAACAGAGGCTTCTTTTGCCTGAACCAAACCTTGGTAACCAGAAAAAGTCTTACACATTGTGCTTAAATGCAAGGTGGATTATATTCTTGTTGTCCTACTTTGAGCTTATGGTGTCATTTTTTCCATTTTACCACTAGAGCTATTTAACCTGGAACCTCAGAAGAGAAGAGGTGAACATATTTCTGAACAAAATCTTATTATGGTAACCTTGTGTTACCTCCATATTTTTTGTATAAAATCTGAGACTCTCAGTCGCTGGTATTGTATTCAGGGCTTCAGGAGTGAGGAAAAAGCTGCTGGAAACACAGAAAAATTGAGAAATAATTTCAGGAAGAGTAGACCTGTGGTTTTCTGTACACTGGTGATATCTATCCTAGATGCCTGTGTTAGCCCTTTGGAAATTTGCTCTGTCTGGAGTAAGGAAAACTTCTAAAACTTTCAGTCTAACTTGACAGGAAGTCTGGATTTCCTGTATTTCTTAACATACAGCTTTACAGTTATTCTTAGAATACCTACTTGATGAAATGTGCTCCTAAAAAAGATAAAGGCATAAGTGTCTTGATTTGATCCTGGAGCCAGCAGGTTGTAGCAGGCAAGAAAGAACAGCAGGAAGCTTCTCTCCCCAATGCTGAAAGCAAATGGATTTGGTTCCTTAATGGATCATCTGGGGTCCATTTGGAACACCCTTGGAATGATGCTTTTTTTCCCTTGTCAAGGAGACTGATGCTGCTGGAAAAGCTGTGTTGGTTCAATGAAAAAAATCTTCCACTGACAAAATTTTACATGTTTCATTTTGTTTTTTGAGTATCTAGAATTTAATCTGCATTTCATACAACAAGGATTACGTTGTACTTCAGTCCCAACAGTATTTTAGATTTTCAGCGATCTCTTTCCAGACTGAAATTTAGCAGAACAGTATTTAAAGGCAAAGGTAACTTCAGCCTATCTGAAAAGTACTGCATTTTACAGCCTCTCAAATGAAGACAATTTCTTAAGCAATATACATGTTTGAAAGAATATTTACAAAACACAAGGAACTAATTTACTCTTCAAGTAAGTACAAATGTTACATAAAGAGAAAGAAGGAGATTTTAAAGTTATCCTTATAATGAGTTTTAATGAAATCATATCTCTTTCCTGCTACCATGAATTGCTCAAAAACATTTTAGAGATACTATCCTTACACCAATTTTGCTTGTTTTTTTCTTTGAAGTGATAGTAAAATAACTAACAACTCAGAAATAAATGAATCTTTAAACATTATATTATTTTCCTAATATACAAGATCTTAAGACATTAAGCTTGTGGGGAAGGTTTAGAAAGATTTCAATCGTGTTCTGAACTAGATTTTGACCTTTGTTCATCTCTTTTGATGCAAATACATCAAGAACAGGCTATATAAAGAGTATAAGCTTCATAAGGCTTCTACAACAAAACTAATTAATCTACTGGATAGATAGTGGTAAGATTTTTATATGGAGATAGAAATGTTGTAGCAATTGTATTGTTTGCTGTTGTGCAGAGACACTGAATGAAGATGCCTTTACTGGAAGAGACTTTTATACAGATTTCTCAGATGACACTTGTAGATTTTGTTCTGGAGATCAGGAAGTAATTGTAGACAGAGTCTACTAGTTCTTGCTCCTATAAGTTCACTAGGTTTTGCATTGCACTACTTTTGGTTTGTGAAATGTAAACCAGCAACATAAGTTACAAAAAAGCTCAATAAATTATAGAAATTAAAAGAGAGGGAAAATGTAGGATGCTGCATGTGAGAGCATTTGTGTGGGTCCAATTAACATTCCTGAACATAAAAACAAAGTTAAAACATTAGGCAACATCAATACCTCCAATACTTCCATATGCTGCTTCAGCTTTTAAACATTGGATGTGACAATCTGTTCAGACACAGCATACGGTTCAGTGTAAACACAGCTCTTAAAGCAAAGCTTTAAACTCAAGATTTCTCTTTGAAGTGAACAATGTGCTTATAAGTGAATGAGATACTTACATATTCTGTGCGAGTTTCTGAGCAACCCTCCATCTTTAGATCCAAAGACAACATTCTCACAGGGCTTTCCACGAGAGCATTCCATCAGAGAGGGAAACCATGTGCATTTCAGACATTCTGGGATCAAACCTCTGAATGAGCCTATCTGGATGACAATTCAGAAGCATCTTAGTCTTGCTAAAGTTAATGTGAAACACTGAGTGATGTCAATGGAGAATGGGTTTAACAGTCAATTTTGTAAAGACTTACTTGCTGAATTTTATACTTGAAATTATAGGGATATATTTATTCCTCCCCAAAAATCTACTTCTCAGGATCCTCCTGAGGGGGCACTATAGATAAACAAACAAATACTTTGCTACAAGAACAATCTGGTATAATCATGCTTAAAAAGAAATAAACCAAAAAAAACAAACCAGAAAGAGCAGAAAAATGTGCTTCTGTATTCTAGCAGTCTTCCTACTATTTTCTTTCTTTTAATTTTAAGGAAGGAGGCCTTTGGGAAGGAGCTTTTTACTAATTTTCTTTACCACATCTAATATTATATATTGCCCATGTCTCCCATCAGGTATTCTTGAAATGAAACTACTAATAAATAAGATGCTAAAAATTTCTGGATATTACAGGAAAAATAGAAGTAATAAAAAGTAATACTAAAACAAAGGCGGCCTTTTTTTCTTTTTTTTTTAATGCACTGTGAAAATGCACTGGTTTTAATAAAACCATGAATTGTTCAGGATTCTATATTTTGCTTTACTTTTTTCCACCATAGAAGGATAAACTGTCCAGGGATACAGATTAATACTCATGTGGAAGCACTGAAATATAATTTATTTTTAAAGCAACTACCTTAGTTTTTGTAATTCACTTAGGAATCTGTGTAAAGGTTTTGCATGCATTAAATTATTTTTTCACATTTCATTCAACCCACAGCGGGACAATCAGCCTCAGGTTTCAACTATGATTCAGTCTTGATCACAGCACATTATTATACCCACACAACCGTCATTTGCTTTTCTTTCTCCAGCTATAGATGATTGGGTTTCTTGCAGCTTTCTTAATTAAAAATCTGCTTGTTTTTACTGAACTTAGGTTAAGAAGATTAAAGGATATGATGAATATAAAATTTATGACTGAAATAGAAATTTATCTGGGAAGTAAAATGGAAGTGAAATACAAGAATGCATTCTGCAAGTGTAGCTTTGTACAGAACGGGTCACATTTCCAATGGAAACTTTATAGCTGCCTTTAGACATCTGCCTTTGTATTTGTAGAACATGTTGACGAGTTCAAGGTATTATATGTGCACATACACGGCCTAAAAAATAGCACAGATACTGACTGTACAATTCAGCAGCAGGTTTTGAAAAGCAGAGCCTTTATTCAACTTAGTTACAGAGTCAGCCCAACCTGATTTTTCTAGCAACTGACATTTTACAATTCCATCTTCCTGCTCTTATGAGAAGTTAGTTGAGATAGTAGTGGATTACACAAATATCTGTTCCATTATGCCATTTGAACATGGTCCAATATGCCTAATATGTAAAAGAGGGAATACATTGTTTATAAGTGCTTTCAAAAAAACCCAAAGTAACATATGGATATATATTTTGTTTGGCATTCCTTTTGTATCCGTATGAACAGGGGGAAAACTATCGAAAGTCACTAGTAAAACTCTGAGCACAAAAATGCATGGGCTAGCAAGTATTGGTCCTTTCAGAAGCCACGTGGAAAGACTGAATGAAGACAGTGAAGAGACTGAGTCACACCTCCTTGTTAAGTACATGTGCTTTACATGTGGGACATTTGAATTCAGACCTCTCTTCTGCTAGAAAATACTGAATCTAATGAGAGCACCCAATAGAGCTTATCAATGTCCTGGAGTAACTTTCTCTCTGCCCTTTCTGCTGGCAGTGCTGTAGTTTATTTGAACCCTTAAATTTTTTTTCTACAAAGAAAAAAATTTTGCATGTTGGTCATTTGATTGTTTTCAACTCTATTCTCAACTACAGCTAGGGAAATCAGTTGGAATGAGGACAAAAAATTACTAAATAGTCAAGATAGTAAAGACACCTGAAAGGAAAAATGCCTCTACTTTATATGGGAAATTGCTTGTTGGTTTCAATTTTTTCTAGTAATAAAAGCTGGTATAAGACATAAATATGTCACTAGACCTTTTTTATGCAGATATAAAAATTTTAAAGGTTTGTACAACTTTATATCACAAACAGATACCACCTTGATTAAATTGGGAAGACTGAATAATGAGATAGGCATTTCAAATTTTGCTGTATTTACATAAAATAAATGGTGACTTAGAAAAAAGAGTGAATGGATATGTAGAAAAAAGATACTATGTTGGATGGGAGATTTTGGATGAGCAACAGATGTGAATCAGATGTTTATTAAAACCATTGGTAAAAAAAAGCTTCTGATTAGCAGGAAGAGGATGGTCTTTTCAGCAGCAGGTGCTGCTTCTTGGAATTCCATCACTGACTGCTGTTACAAAAACAGCTGCCAAAGTATGAGAACTGGGGACAGCTGGGGACAACTGGGTTTCTGTTTGTGAAAAGAAACACTTCATCTTTGAATTTTATATACCATCTTTTCCTAGCTCCCCTTGAATCTGAGTAATGAGCCAGATGGAATTGTGTCATGAATCACTAGTGGGATTGCATTGACCTACATCTACAGCATTAAACAGAAAATGCTGTAGGTGTTTGAAGATTCAAGCACACTTGATGTGCTGTAAAGACAGCGACATTTTTAAAGAAAGAAAACTGCCAGGAACTAAGAGGAAAACCGTGTATATTTAACTGAAATAAAGACATAAAAATGTAATGCTGAAACTTCCAAGCTAAATCTACATAATAATCAGAAATAGTGTAGAAGGAGTCCAGCTGGAGAAAATAGGTCACTGAAGGTGGTTTCTTTTTCATTCAATTTATTCATAGCATGTTTTTTTATTTTTTATTTTGTTCTCTGCTTACAGAAAATATTCCTTGTACTATGAAGACCCAGAATATTCTCCCTCTGAGAATTTTACTGGCAGCAACAGAAGCATGCTGCAAGGCAGTTCAGATTTATACAATTGATACTTTTCAACTTTCATCAAAAAGATGCAGTCCCATTCCTCACACATACACTGCAGCTTACTCCTGCTTCTTCACAGCTTCCTTGCTTATGCCAGCAAAGCTTTCACCACCAATGGAAGGTGAATCAGCTCAGCACCCTGCCTTGTGTTTAAAACGCCCTACAATGCCAACAGTTCTTGGGAGCAGCACTGCAACTTTGGTCATTAAACTGCCGTAATAATACTGATGAGACAACATCAATGCCCATATATGCTGCAACACATGCCAGCATTCTATGAATTCTTCTAAATGTCAAAAAACATTTGTGGAGACCTGTGGGCTTCAACTGTCCTTAGTCTCTGTCCTTACAAGAAAAGAAATTCAGAGACTGATACAGCTGATGTTCAGTTGTTTAATGTTGGCAGATTATTTCATCCCGTGGGATTACATAGATGCTAAATGCTCCAGATCACTACATCAGTCAACAACATTCTTCTTGTCATAATGGAGTTTTACTTAATTAAGAATGTCCCACATGAGGAAATGTAATATTATCCATGGAAAATGAAACTGCAATATGTTAAAAAAAAGGGCCTCCAGGACAATGAATTTTCAAGTATCTTCTGATTTTTGTGGATTTTAGCCAGTAAAAGGATTGTGCTAGGTTGTAATCTGAAATAAATATGTTGCAATTTTTATGAATTTAAGTGTACCTCAGCATCATACTTAGTTTTTTTAAAAATGTCAATATGAAGACTTGCATGTTTTTAACTCTCAGGCTGGTGATAAATGAACTTGTGTAACACTGCTGAAAGTGGTTCATCTCAGCTGTGAATGTAGGTACATAATGACATCTGGCTAACCCATCACTGTGCTGCATGCAGAATATTAATCTAGATAGAAGCTGCTGCTGAAAATTTTAAAAGCAAATGAATTGAATTATTCACTTTATGAAGGAGTAAACAAGTGAATGCTAATTCTTTTACAAATCTTTTAAATAGTCTCTAATTCCTGTCAGGGGGAAATCTAGATTTTAATTCTAATCTTTTTCTGGGAATCACAGGATCACAAAATGAGTGAGACTAGAAGGGTCCACAGCAGATCATCTAGTCCAACCTCCGTGCTTAAGAAAGGTCATTGATATCTATCTTCCCAAAGCTTAATAAGGGAAGACAATTTTTTTACCAGAATTTCAGCCTCCATATTAAAACTTTAAATCCAAATGATTTTCTCTAAAAAGTCCCTTAAAACCACACTGGTAGGACAGGATCTATATATACAGTTATTGGAAATGTTTCATGGATCGTAACTGTAATGATTACAGTACTTTGTAAAATTTTAAAAACTGAAAGCAATTTATTTTAAATTGTTTACTTCTAGCTCTCTTAGTGAATGCTAACATTGCAATTTTCATAATTATTAAGGGACCTACAAATGCAGTTTACACAATTTTTACTTTTCTTTCCTTTGGATTTCACAAAATTGCAGTAAAGATAATAGCAGATATATGGAGATTGCAAAGTGAGCGCACTTTGGGAGATTTTTTTTTAAAACATATCTAAACTATTGAGACATTTTGTGTTTTCTTCAACCTTGGCTAGCTATGGGCCTCTCTATATCCCTTAGGCAGCTTTTAACATTTAATTCTCCACTTTCCATTTCCCACTACAATTCAATCTTTTAAGAAATGGAAAACATGTAAAACAATACTAATCCTTACAAAAAAATAAACAAAATTTTCCTCCTAAAATCCTTCAGAAAACTCTCCCCATATTTCAGACCAAACACAGCAATTTATATAATTTCTGTACTCACAACTTCATATATCTCTATTATAAAAGTTGTACCACAGATACAACTTTTATTTTGAATTTTTTGTAATATCCTTAGATACCATTAAAATTAATAAAATTTGAATATTATCTAGTATTCTCAATTTAATTGTTGAAATAATTTCTTTATAAATTTATAGGGATATCTCAAAACAATATTGCTGGTTAATTTTAAATATGGCTTTTAAGAATTTTTGAGTCTGACCACCCAAAAAAAAAAAAAATTGGACATATACCAGAAGTCAAATTACAGGTTATAGATCAAAAATACATGGATAAAGATGGTTTTGAATGGGCTGTCCTACACAATTAAGAAACAGTGTGCTATGTTTACTAGAAGCATATGTTCCTGTTTTCTTCCAGCATTTTAAGAAAAGGCTGGGAAAGTCAGATAATAACTCTTTCTTTTCTTCTAATGTATGGTTGAATAATTATTCTGTTTCTTCTATGCCTGTTCAGTCAGAAGATTTTGCAACTTGCAACAATATATGAGTAAGAGATGTTCTATGGCCAAGTGCCACAAATTCTTTTACTTTATCATAATATTGGTATGGGCAAAATTAATGGTCTTTTATTTCATGCTCCAAGACAAACAGCCTTGCAATGACAAGTATTTAAAAAAAAATGATAGATTATGCTTCTGTTGTAATTCTTTGAAGGGTATTAAAACTTTTTGGCAACTGCCTGTAACCAGTTATTCCTACAATATCACAAACTTCAATTTCATGGAAAAGTGGTCTGCAAAGGATGCTTGTTTCACTGATCAATCTTTAACTTCTCTGGATGTTTTAGTGTGCTAAATATAATTATTGCATTGTAAAATGTAAGATATTCCATATTTATCGATAACAAAATAGCCATTGTTAATCACAGTAAAATATTTAGCCAACTTTTCTTCTTTACTTGGTTAATTTGTGTTTTATTCAGAGATTTTAATCTTAAAACAGATATAACAGCAGAATCTGTGTGACTGTCTTGAGTTCTTAGAGGTTACTGCCCGGGGTATTATTATAAAGCAGTTTGTTTTGGTGTGCTATTAGTTATGCCAGCCAGGAACCTGCTGAATCCTGGATTTGTGCACTTGTTTTATGGGCATTACCTCTGGTATCAGGATAGAAGTTAGCATCTTAAATCACTGCAATTAACACAAAGGTATTTGATAAGATGATTATAAGAAAAACAAAGCTCGTCAGGCTTATAATGCTGGTTATTCTTTTTCACCTGCTATATTAGTCATACTGATGACACTTTTTTCAGATTTTTTTTCAGATATTTTTGATATGTACAGAACTTGGTTCCTCCTTTTTTCCTCAAAATAACCTTTACATTACTTTTCTCTAAAATAAATCTCTTGTATTTATTCTTGCTGAGATTGATTTTATGTAATTTTAAATGTCTCAAAGATGTAATCAGAGTGTTGACCTATTTTCTAGGTTGTTTTAGACCAGGGGAAGATGATAGGCACTCTGAAAGTGCTGTATCCGAGTCATAGAAAACTATCTAGATAGATATGACTTACGCATGTGAGTGATAAATGTGTTTGTGGGAGGCACTTGAAAACTGTCAGATATCCAGTGTTATCACAAATAGCATTAGTCAAATATCTGGGTCAAAATATTTGAGTCCAGACTCCCTAGTTAGCGTGCATCCGCCTCATTGTTTTACACTAAATATTGTTAAGAAACACACACAAACCCAAACAAACAAAAAGAAAGCTGAAACAGATTAAACTAAATTTGCAGAATGGTGTCCAAGGACAGTAAAATGTTAGGTCTGAATTCTCTCAAAGAGGGGAGAGAATAGGAATTAGGAATGCCAATTTTTTAAAAAGTGCTGCAAGCCATAAGAATGGGTGACTATGAAGTGAAAAGAGAAGATACAACCCTGTGCAATTATTTTTTTGGCACCTTTCAGATACCCAAGTGTCAAAGATGTTCTTCAAAACTGCTGGATCCAACAGCAGCTTGTTAACAGAACATAACACTTTTTCAGAGAGAACCTCAGATATGATTTCTGAGTGGTTTTAGGTAGGTAGGAAGGTAGATAGACAGACAGACATATGCCTGCTTGATTATCTAGGTGAATTTTTGCAAGGAAACACCATTTACCTTGCCTGTTGCTGAGTACAATAGTTGCTGGCCAGCTACAAAATTATTATATTGATGAGAGCTCTGAGCCTCTATGAAAAGTTCTTCTATACTTTTTAAAAGATACATATTTCCAGTCCCTTTTGTAGTATATTTTGCCTAGTTATTGTTAGAAGCAAAGAATGAACTAAAGCTCAAGTTTACAGAAAGAACGGGTTCAGCCTTGTCCTCATACAGTTACTATAACCCCAAAGCAAATGAATAATTATTCTTCGAAATTTATGCATTCAGATATTACTTCAAGATAGTTTAGTGCATTCTGCTATTATGAATATATATTGGAATCTAACTGGATAGGAAATAGAAAATTAATATGTTTCCAAACTATATTAGCAGCACTGTGTCTTGGTTTTACTGGACAACTTTCTTTTACTGCTCAGACATATTGCCTGACGTCTCTCCAGAGAACTAAGGGACTGCATAGATCATCTGCTTTTCATGTGGTCCACATGCATACACATGGCAATTTGCTTAAGAAAATTCCCTGAGCTTTGGGGTTTTTTACTTTATTTATAATAATTAGTAAATATTTGTTTATAAATATTTTCAAAAACATTTAGAGGAAAAATCACATTACAGATAGTAATGTGATTGTAGAAAAGACCAAAAAAAGTATAGAGATGTTGTAGTCACTTTGTTCTATTCACATGATTGCTATTATGAAGAAAAACTGAGGGTTTATATATTGATAAAAACAAAGAAGGAAAACCTCCCTAACTCAAATATGCCATTAAAAATTTTAATTTTGTGATTTTACTCTATGAATACAGGAAAGATAATGTAAATGCAGAGGGGAACTGAAACTTTTTCAAAAGGACTAACTCGTAGAAAAAGTGTACAAGTGCACTAAGCTGGATGAGGTTTCACTTTTCCATTCAAAAGAACTTTTCCATTCCAAACTTACTTTTTTGTTTTTTTCACCTAGTTTCCGATAAATACTTACATTTTACTAGGCCTAAAATATCCCTAGCTTGATGAACTTTAATACACATAAATGTATTGTCAAATAGAAGTTTGTGACAGAGCTGACTGCTCAATGTTGTAGGGTTTTCACTTCTGCAAGTCTTGATGCAGAAAGTTCTTTTAGCAATAATATGGATATCCATCTCTGACAATGGGCAAGGTACAGGGTTTACATTCTTCTAGGTTTTATCCTCTTTGCTATCTTTCTCCATGATTCTGATTCACTGTTTGTTTGCCCCTTCTTGTAGTTGCATCCTCAGGCTACTTGCTCTGGTCACAAAGTAGGTTTAAAATACAAGATAACAATGATGCCTGACTTCTGGCATGAGTCTGTCAGTGCCAGAGTCAGTAAGGATTGTGTTATCTGTCCGTGGAACCAAGAACTTTAAGGGTGATCTCTCACTCTTAGCCTAATTGTCAGGGAAAACCGCAATTCACTTCAGGACAGAATGACAACTTCTTTGTAAAAACAACTGAAACTGAAGATGACAGTCTTTGATTTTGTTCAAATGCACCAGAAGATAATAAACTGGTGAGATCGGTTAGTGTCCAAACACTCACTGACCACTGAAGATGGTGCTCTGCTTTGCTCCCCCTTTTGTGAGTTATCTAGCTAAACTTTTGAGGATAGTCACTTTTCCAGCCCAGAATAGCAGGATGCAGGTATGGTGTCTCTCTGGGAATGAGCTTGCAGTTACCCTTTCCTGAAAATATGAATGTAGGAGAAAGAGACGCAAAGATATATTTTTAAATGTTTTTGCAAAGATAGTTGAACTTTCAAAAGTCTGAAATCTCATTTAGTTTCTGGTATTTTCCTCCTTCCTTTTTCATTTAAATTATGGAAAAAGGCTCTAGGCTTTTTTCCATTCAGAGCATCATCTCAAATTTTAGACTCTCACAGGGTATCACCTTTGACACTATTATATTTTTATAATGAACTGTTTTCATTAGAGACCCCATTTTTCAAGGATTTATTTAGGCATCTGCGATTTAATTTGCTTTACATTTTATCCTGGCATGATTGTGTGTTTACCTACTATTATTCCTCTAAGTGTCTATATATACAAAGGCAGAGCACTCATTTATATAGAATTGAAAAGGAGTGTGCATTTTTAAAATAACCATACAAAAAACCCGTGAAGTTTCATAGTTTTGCTAATGATTTTAGGTATTTCAGAATGGCTTTCTCCTCAAGACTAAGCATACTGCTTTCCACATTATTTTTTAACTGAATAAAAGGGAATTATAAGGTTCAAAAATATGAAGAGTGGCTTAACCCCTTTATGGAAAATGTGTTTTATTAATGTGATTGGAAAACATCAGTGGAAATTAGAGGAAATTCCACATGATTTATATTTAGGTAACTACTACAGACAGAATGGACCCTGATTTTCTACTTCATCAATCTTTATTCATGTTTTCCAGCCCCATTTTCTAGACCTCAGATACCCAGGAACAACTCACATAGGGCTAGATGTCTGTGTGTAGGGTGCAAATGATGTCCCAGACATCTATAGCCTCAACTATTAATGAAAACGTTTTGCTTAAGTAATCTGCTCAGCCTGACACCAAAAGAATGTTGCTTGTGTGGCTTTTATGAAACACTGTAGATCAGTCCTTCACCACTTCTTACTGATGCCTGAATTTCTTGGTGTCAGCAACAAATAAATAAAACCTTACAAATACTTGTTCATGCATCTTAGTGCCCATCAACTGGTAGGGCATGGTACCCTCGTTTATGTTCATATAACATGAGATTTTTTCAGGTGGTTCCCAAAGATGCTTAGCTTCCAAGATCAGACAAGAACAGTGGCATCATGGTGGTTTGAACTGGACTGAACAGATTAAAGGATATAGTGAACTTCTTGGCAAAAGCAGTTTTGTTTTTCTGTTAGTAGTTCAAACTTCTCATAGGTTAGATGTGTACAGCTTGAAGCTTCAGTGCAAACTTTTTCCGGAGTGCCATCAAAACTAACTTACTAAGAACCAGAAAAGGGTCAGTAATTTGGTTACAGAAGAAAGGGATTTGTTTCAGAAGAAGGGTTTTTTTTCTCTTTCTTTGTTTTACATTTAATAGATAATTAATTTATTCCCAAATTCAAATCCCCCCTGGATTTTTCTTTGTTCATATGCCTGTACATATACTTCTGTGCAAGAAAGACATACACATTCCAAATTGTGAACTGGAAATCAAGGGATGGACTGCATGGAGAGTCTGCATTAATTACCCAATGTGTCGGCAGACAAGGAGACGACAGGGGGTTAGAGCCAACAATTTTAAATGTACCTTATGGACTTAATTACCAAAGTTCAAAAAGTCTTCAAAAGCCAATTAGAACTGTTATTTGTAATAGCTAAAGCAATTAATATGGAAATATAGCAAGAATGAGCCCTTTAGTTTGAGAACCCTAAGGAATACTTTGTTACAGGTCTTTCAAATCACTTTCAGAAATTTGGACAGAGAATTGAATGGGGATTTCCTGCTGTTGTGTAAGATAAACAGAACATTTTTCTGCATGAGTAACAGACTGTAGTTGCAACTGTAGTGAAATCTCATATCTGAGTGAAACAAAAAGTTACAGAAAAGGTATAACTGAAGACCACTGACACTAGTCATGAGCTAAGAGCACATTTGAGAATCATTTACACTGGGAGATTATTGTTGTGTTCTAATAACCTTATTAAGGCTCTATCAGAGAGACAAGGGCTCTGGAAATGGGAAGAATAGAACATTTAATTCCATCTACTAGATTTAGTAGAGGTAACAAAAGAAGGATATGCTTTTGGTGTATTTAAGCAGTAATGCAAAGCATTTATTACTTTTTCTACAGCACAATAATTAAAAAAAAAAAAAAAAGGTCTGAGAAAGAATCTTCTTACTGTCTTTGTAGCCTTGAGTGTATTCCAGACCATGTCAGTTACACTGTTGGATACAGCAGCAGCAGAAATAGAACACTATTTACAGAAATGCATAAAAGTTAATTTCAGAAAAGGGCAGAGGTCTCACCATTCCTATTTCAATCTGTGATTTTTCAAAATTAAATTTATACAAAATCTTTAAAGAACTCTGAGAAAGACCTTCCAGCGTTCTAATGCAAAATGAAGGCATGGAACAGTATCCATTTTCCAGGTGTCTCCTTCAGTCAATCCATTAGAAGCATTGTCTCAATAAAATACATCAGATTCTGTCTTATCTATGAAAGGAAAGGCAAATTGTAATTGTTGCTATGGTCAGCTAGAATTTTCCAGTATGATCCATAGGTTTTATCATCTGTTGTCTCTTTATGAGACAAAGGCACATGCATATATCTGAAGGAACACTTATGAGAAAACATGGAAACAGGATTAAAGACCATCCTTCCTGACAAAGTTCAAGATGAAATCCACAGTTAATTGGATTGAGCATATACCCTGGATTTCTGTTAATGGCATTTGTTTGGACAAAAGTCATTGATCTAACTTAGCAAAATATTCTAGGATTTAAATGGTCCACATTGTGATAATATTTTTTGGTACTTATTGCACCTTGGAAAATTCCATCTTCTAAATGTTCAGTATATTACTGGTCTTGGAGATGTACTTTTTACTTCTGACATTTGATTATATTAAATGTTTTCTGTCTTCGAATGATCTTGAAAGTTAGTAAGTGACTAGCACCAAAACAGAGAAGATGGCAACTACACAGCACCAAAAAGCATGTACAAAATGTGCTTGTAAAATAATTACTAAATTATTGTCCATAAATATGTATACATGTTTTCATGCTGTCAGATCATGTTTGAGAACTCAAAATTAATATTTGGATCTTAAAACTCATTTATCTGGAAACTCTGTTACAAATGCAGACAAACCTTATATTTAATATTTTCTCTTTTTTGGCATACAGTGTAACACTCTTTACCCTTTTTTTTTCTAAATAGATCAAGAAAATATGATAGAAATATATCTTGAGGCAAATCCTGAGCTCGCCAATATAGCTACTATACTGGGGTTTTTATCAGTTGGATATTTGGCCCAGTCTTCTGCATTGTGCTGTGTTTCATTGATTGCTTCAGCAATGTTTCCTTGTATTCTACTGACCACCTTTGTGTAACCATCACCATTTAAAACATACTGATGGTAATATATAACTCCTTTAATAACGACATCAACAGCAACAACAACAAAAACAACAACCTGAAAATTTGTTGCTTCACCTAGGATGAGAATTCTTATTACAGTGCTCTATTTTTTCAACCTATGCTAAAACCAGGAATTAAAAGTTCCAATATAAATCACATTCTGCAGGGATGCTGTTTTCGTGGGAGATGCACATTTGAGTTGCTCAAATCTGAGGAAGTAAACCCACCACAAGAAAAAGTAATTAAACACCAAATTGTGAGGTAAAAACAAGGAACATCCTATTTCATTTAGAAATTTCTTGTGAAGAGAAAGAACTGCCTCCCTGTTCAGTTCTTAAAAGAGTGAGCTTAGGAACATAACAAAAAGGATTCAGTGGTTTTTATTGTATATGAAGAGAAGCTTTCAATTAGGTTCTGAGATCTTTCATATCCCTCTCTCAACATTTTTTATTGGTTTCCTTGAGATGTTTACCCAGTATACTGGCACTAATACATTCCAGTAATTTTGAATTAACTCCATCTACTACATTGTTAGGTTAGTTGTCTTCCTAAAGGTTTTGAATTCTTCCAACTGTTCATGTTAAATTGTCAGTCTGTTTTCAATATGGATCCCATGTTTACTTTTCTAATATTGATGGGAGTAGGGAAAAAATTCTCAGGATGTTTAAAGGTATAGTGATTTCTGACAGTGAAAAATGTTCATTCCTCAGTTTTTCTAACCTATCTCTGTATTAACATTCAATGGTTGTACACATCTGTTGCAAATATAAACCAGATGCTGAACTGATTCAGGTTAAAAACAAATCTAAGAAAAGGATTATTTTTTTAGTAGAATTATTCCATTTGGACTAAAACTCCATGAAATGCTGTAGTGGTGTGTAAGTGATGGCAAAATACAGTCCAGAATAAGAATGAAAAGCCAAGGGGAAGGAAAGAGGTGGGAACATTTCACCTGGAATTGCAGCCAAAGTAAATTATTTGACAGAAATTTGGCCCCATTTTCTTTTTCTTTTTTCTGTAATGGGTGGGTGTTAAAGAAAAATGTCCATCTAAAAGATATTTAATCTAGGATCCTTGTCCTTCACTAGTGATGATTTAATACACATCTGCAGAAGATCTTGATGTAGTTAAATCTCCTAATTGTCCTGTGGTGCACCAAGTCCAATTCCTATTTGGATGAATTGGCACTTCTTTTATAAACATTTCAGATGTATAGTGAAACCCTTTTTTGTCATTTCTGAGAATATACATGATTCAGCTGGTAGCATATGTAAATAAAAAATTGAGCAGTTGTGGACATTTTGAATTCCAATGACTTTTATAAACACAAAATTTTGTAATTCTGGCTAAATTCTGTAAAATGCTCAGGCAGTTTGCAAATCAGACATAATTTTTTTTTCAAATTTACATAACTCAGAAAATCTCATTGTATTGTTCTAAACTGGTGCAGAAAATAATTTTCTGAATGATTGCACACAAATTAAACATGAAAAATAAGCAAACAAGGTTTTTGAAGCTCTGTATGTTCTGAAATTGTTATGTCTAAAGGAGCATCAATAATAAGCCATAAAACCCAAACAGGATGCATATCCTTTTGACAGAGATCTCAAATGGGCATTTTGAGAGGGAAGTCTGTCTGCAGTTAAAGGGGAAGACTACACTGAATTCCTACATTATACTCTTCTCAGTATAAGAACATCTGCATCATCCCACCTTGTATTGTAGGGTTTATTTGTCCTATATTAGATTGTATTTGACTCAACATTGATTCCTGGCACTTCTGTTCTTGATTATGCTATACAGTTTGTTTTCATGTGGTAAGACCTTACAAGAAAAGTTGCACTTGGGGTTTGAAGAGAGCTCAGTAGTGGGCATTGTAACGTAATTTTATGTTTATAAACTGTAACTCAGTCTAATGTTTCTAGATGAGAAAAGCTGGAATATGACAGACAAATTTTATTGAAGGAATGGAAACAGTTTAAACTGGCTTCTTCCCAGACCAATGTCACATTACAGATTTTCCCAACGTATTTATTTATCTAGTCAAATTAACTCTACTTCCTTTGAAACATCTCTAATACTCTGAAGGCCATGTCCTTCACTGATGAGATGATGGATGAGTTTACCCATAATGCCCCTGTGGAAGAATATAGCAAAAAAAGTCATTTTGGTAGCATGTAAATATTCTCATGTTTTGAAGCCAGGGTGAAAAATCTGCTTCTCACACATCTCACAGTAAATGGCATTCTGAAGAAAGAACTTTCTACCTGTATTTACTGCAGAAATTGAAAAGTGAATGCCTAGCCAAGCTGCCACAATCTATAAATAGTAGAGGGATAAGCCAATTTTTTGAAAATTCATTGCACCAGTTTTACAGTGATTTATGCTGTAATATTAAAGATAAAATTCCATATTTAATGAATAGTCTTAGATCAATGAATAAGACCAGGTTCCCCAACGCCCCATATAGCCTGGCCTTGAACTTTTACAGGGATGGGCATCCAGTCCTTCTCTGGACAACAGGTTCCAGTAGCTCACTTCTGTTATAGTCATGAGGTGTTCCACATATCTAATCTAAATCTCTGCACTTTCAGTTTAAAAGGATTCTCCCTTGTTCTATCATCATATGTGTCAAAAGTCGCACTCCCTTCTTTAATAATTTATAATTTTTTTACACTATCCATATTTTCTATAAAATTATTTCCTTTATAATAAATGAGTTGATATTATCTGTTTTGTTGAATTCTGCAGATTTAATAACTTATAATTTTAATAGGTCATATCCTGATCATAGATTTATAAGGAACATGGATATACTTGACTCAGCTGTTTTTTTCAACAATATTGTGAACATTTGCAAATTATTTCAATGTTCTGGTAACTGTATCTTTCCTGATTTAGAGCTATCTGTTTTGCTATTTGTCTTCTGGAAGATAACAGTAACTGTGGATTAAAAAATTATCAGACAAGAAGATAAGTTCTAATAAGGTATTGTTCAGTCTCCATGATACAACATAGATCTGTATGTAATTCAATAAAGTCATTCATCAATGCAATAAGCTCCCAACCTGCAATCTTTAGATTAGGATGTGTGTAATTAAAAACCAAAACAAAGCATGTGGACTACTGGGGTGGATTACTTTTATATTGTTTCTGTGAATTAGTGTCCACAACACCATATTTTGAAATAAATCAATTGTTCTCTTTCAGAGAGCACTTAAATAAATTTGGAGTACTGTGAAATGAGAAGATGGATTAGTCACTAACCCTCATGAGCAATCAGCTTAAGCCCTGAAGCCTGAATTGTGATTACTCACATTACTGTCCAAGCTTGCATAGCAACAAATTTTAATAATGGTTGTAAAACTATCCATTCATTTGCTAAATCTAGCATCCTAGATGACCTTCCATGGAAAATTTTCTCCACATGTTGATTATACTCTGGGTTGGGAGAAATGCCCTTTTTTCCATATTAAATTTGCAGTTTAATTTTATCACATGTCCCCTTCTTTCATATGATACACTCAAATTTGCTCTCATTAAACTAACTGGAATCTTTGCCCATGAGAGTACCCTTTGTAAGTATCATGCATTTATTTTCAGTTGCTTTATCTGAAAACACATATAAACCTGTCTAATACAAAGGAAACTAATTTCTCTGTGTTTGAGTCACAGACTGTTGAAATTATTCACTTCAGCAGGGTCTGAATTATATCTTTTTTCAGGGAATAATCAACAAAACTTAACATAAACATACTTAGCTATCCTTTTCCTATCTCAGCTAAGAAGATATTACATGGAGTTACGAATTTAAAACTGAGTGACAAAGAGCAGTTCAGATACTCAGATACACCCAAAATATGTCTTTGTCCATTCTGAAAAGAGTCCAAAATAAAGAAAATATGGAAAAGTTATTGAATTAGGTCATGAATGTGAAGGAGATAAAGTCTAAGATGCTTATGAGGTCATTTGATGTCTCAGTTCTTGTAATATTTTATCCTTCTTAGTATGCTCAGAAAATTCAACCATGTGAACTCTATTTCTGTCTTGAAGGAAATAGCCAGATCCTGTTAGCCACCAAACTAACACCAAGTTGAGCATGACTGTGTGTCTCCACACTGCACCAGAGAGTGATGTGAGGAGAGTTAAACCATTCATATGCTCTTTGTTTCTGTCTTAGTGAATTAGATTTATTTCAGTCACATGGGGAATTAAAGAATTTTTCTGGTTACAAAGGGCTGCCATGAGCTTGTAGAATCAAAATCTAGACAGACCACAGGATAGAGTGGAGCCATGAATGAGAATTCCCATCAAATTGGTAGGGTCCTGCCAGTGCAAAGGAAGTGCAATTTACAGAATGAGCCTTCTGTGTTGATCATTGGTTGATTTTTCATGGCGATTAGCAGAAATATTGTTTGAAGCCGGAACTTTATTCATACCAGTCGAATCACTGTTTAAAGGTGACCATAACAATGCATACTCAGTCTGTGGTAACTGAATTAAAATGTTTAACTCTCTTTCACTAAAGAAAACTAATTTTTATTATCTTGACACTGCTGACTTCTAGGCTGTGAAGTCCTAACAGCATCTTTACATATTTGAGACAATTTTTTTAAAAATTACCTAAATAATAAGGAAGGTAGAGAACCAAAATAAGTAGTTACGTTCTTTTTCTCTTCCTGTCTCTTGATTATTCTTTTCTCTTTGTATCAACACATTTAGTTATCTTGCTTATTTAGATATAGCCACACCTTGACTGAGCAGTGGGTGATTGATGCAGTTGATGACAGTCCTTTGGGCTTTTGGTTGAGAGATGAGATCCCTTTGAAACTTTCTCTGTGGTAGTTCAATGGTCTGCAAGAAAATCCCCTCCTGGTGGGCACATCTGAGATACATGCCTCACTTAATGAACTTCAAATTAAGAAGCCTATTTAATACATCAGCTTATTAAGAAGACTTCAACTGTCTAGACATAAAGTACTGTTAATGATAATATAGTGAGTTAATACTACCTACACAGGCTTGGAATGCCTAACATAGTATTAAAATGACAACATTTTATTATTTAAAATACCATCATTGGCTTTAATGTTAATGTTACTTTAGTAGTAAAACCTTGATATTTTAAAGACATTATTGCTCAGTACAGGAATCAGATTGTGGAGGTACAGAGTATCTGTTCCTTGTTTATATGAAGAGCTGGCCCAGTATGGGGTGCTAAAAATATGTAACTCATATCCTAAATAATTTTGAAAATGAAACTATTACCTGTGAAATAGTTTGTGAAGGTGATTTTTACCTTCCATGCAACAAATTATTGCTATAGGTTACTGCAGCAATGCATATTCCTGAATTTTTTATAGGGAATTCTGAGATGTGTAATAATGAAACCTAGTTGTTTACCCCAGTGTTCTCACACTGTAGATTTAATCCATGTCCTCTTTAGTCACTGGGAATTGACATGAGCTGAGTATGATCCTTAGAATGATCAAAGGTTCAATGCATTCTTTTTCTATGTGATTAAATGTATTTATATATTACATATAATTATATTATTTGGTTCTTAAGTTAGAGATAGTAACTTTCAGGAAGAACTAAATATAATTTCTGTATTTTATGTTGCTCATCAATTTATATTGAAAATTATAATACTAAAGTTATATAAAATAGATTCATTAAGTATTAAACCAGAAGATTGGGAAAATGCAGTTAAGTAGTTCCAAAAAATATCATCCATATTCTCACTTTCCATAATCTGATCATTTTTATTTCATATTATTGTCAACCTGGCATAATGTGAGGCAATAGAGACAGTGAGTAGTTGTGAAAATTGTTGTTGAAAAAATTGCTGTTGAAAATGAATCACTTCTGGGAAGCCATGAGTGCTCAAAGACCATAGCACTAGTTTTAGCCAGCCCAAATTAAAAATTGAGCACCCATTTCTTTTCTAGTACATTTGACTGAATCTTTTATATTTGGGCCTGCTATCTTTTAAACCAAGGTCTGAGTGTTTTTGTTACCTATTCCAAAGCCTTAAAACCCTGAGGGATTGCTTGAAAGAATAGTATTCCACTGATATCTGACTAAACAGATAAAGCTGAGTCTACCACCCTCCTGTGTCTGGAAACACACTTTGTACTTCCATAACCTCATGAGTCCACAGTTCAATGAAACCTGGATATATGATACTGTAGTACACACATTAGTCAGGGCAGCTTGAGCAGTACCAAAACTGAGAAGGGTAAAGAAGTACATTCATAAGCAGGCAGTACACAAGGGCAGAGCACATTCACAGACAACAGCTAGTACATTCATAAACACTGAAGTGCTATTTGACCCCTCAGAGTCTCTGTGAGAAGCTTCATGGGGTTACATACTTACTACCTCTGAATGATTTCCAGATTTTCATGAATATGTGGTGTAGATGGTATATAAATTTAAGTCCTGCTACATTCAGTTTTGTTTTACCTTGGATGCTTCTAGAATGCTGCATAACAATATGATACACTCTTAAGTTCTAGGTGATAGATTGATAATCTGTAAGAATTTGTGCTTACAAGCAGGAGATAGATGAATGATAAGAATAATGGTTACAAGTTTAGCAGGTAATGTTAAAAAAAAAGGAAAAACATTGTTTCTTGCATTGAAATGTTGCCTTTGGAAAAAAGAAAATCTGCAAAGAGCACAGCCAGTGTTGAAATTTTAATATAATTAATTGCTGCAATATTTCACAGAAAACACCGACCGCACTGAAAAATCAATTTTATGGTGTGCTCTTAAGTAACATATAGCGTTAGGAAGATTATCAATCTATTTTTAACCAGCTTGTGAATATACCCTATGATTTTCAGGGGAAATCCCCCTCCCTTGCCCCCAATGTCTGGAATGAATAAAACTGTTTAACTATAACCTAGGCTGCAAACTGATTTATGAATCAAATTATGATAATGTGATAAATTCCACCCTTTTAGTTATCATACTGGACTGGCAGAAGCCCTTCTCACTTTATTCTATATCAGGAAAAGGAGCTTTTTTCCAATGCAAGAGGTTTCAAGTACAGAGTCAGAACAAGACAGATCAGAGCACAGTAATTATGCTTACAACATTCAGTCTACCCAAAAAATACCTAATACAAGCATATCCAAATGCTCTAATATTTCAATCCTATTGAAATCCATGAAAGACCATATCTTAGAAATATATCTACATATTTGAAGCAAGGAAAACTACTGGCAATCTCTAGACAACAAACTTTGGCACCCAAAAAAGGTGACATTCCCAGCAGACTTGACATCCATTCCTACAAACAGGCTGGCAAGTGATGGATTGTTATTTGCAAAATCCTGCACCTTGGGAGGAAAAACACCAGATACATTGAAAAACAAGTTGACAGAAAGGAACCTGAGACTCCTGGTAAATGCTAAGTTTAGTATGAGCCAGAAATGTGCCCTGTGGGAAAAAAAGGGCTAGCAGGGTCCCAAACTGCATTAGACAAAGCATGGCCAGCAGATCAAAGGTAGATGATTCCTCTCCCCTGAGCACTGATGAGGCCACAACTGGAGCACTGTGTCCAGTTCTGGGCTCCCCAGTACAGGAGAGATACAGACATATGGGATGGAGTCCAGTGAAGGGTCACAAAGATTGAGCATCTCTCCTATGAAGAAAGGCTGAGACAGGAATTTTTTTTTCATCTAGAGAGGGCTCAGAATGGATCTCATCAATGTGTACAAGTACCAGTCGGAGGGGTCAAAGAAAATGGAGTCTGGCTTTTTTTAACAACATCTCCCAGCCTAGTGCAAGGACCTTCCCTGGACCTGGCTATAATTACTGCCAGAAAAGATAATACCTGTTTTGTAAACACCTAGTTGCAACAAAGAAAAAAAAATAAAGAAAAAAATTATTTGCTTAAGTGAGATGTGAAAATAATGGCTTAATTATTTCCAAGTTTTCACATTTGGAAACTACAAAGGTAAAAACTCATTCTGTTTTAAATATATAAAACCTAAACACTAAGCAGCAGAAGAAATTCTTCCTACAATGAAACTTGTGTTATGTTCTGGCTTTTCCAAAACTCCAGATATAAAATATCTTTATTTTCTCATTTTATTGTTCAAATTGATTTGAAGTTCCTTTTTATTCCCCCTCCTCTTATATTTTCCACTTGCAGTCTCTGAAATGTTTGTATATTGTTAACAATGAAGCAACAGCTCTTGACTTTAAGCCAGGATTTTTGATACCCAGAAAGCAAAGAGTAGTTGGCAAAGAATTGCTCTTAAGACTAAATTGTTTGAGATGGTGCTGTTCAAACCCTTGCTGTGTATGACAGAAATCTGTCTTTTTAATTACATCTGTTTACTTTCAGGATAGTTTTGCATGGTTTCTTATCATTAAGTCCTTCTGATTTCACACTTTATTTTATTTACAAAGGAAGCTGAAATAACATAAAATCATAAAGTTCTAGAGATGATAGCATTTAGTTGTGGCTCTTTTTATCTTGGTTTTATTTTTCTGCTTCCCTCACCATTTATTTATTTATACATCATTTAGTTGAATCCACTGACTGCCACCAGCTAATTAATATAACCATTTAATGAGTGTATTTCATTATTCCATATATGGAAAGGTAAATTATACACTTTGCAAAGATTACAGCCACAGCTGCCCCATTTGACAAAAAAAAATCTTCATCCTCCAAATGGACTGAACAATGTCTTTATTTCCATTAATATAAAGTGTTGTTGTTGTCAAAATAATAATAAAGTGTTAATATTATTTTCCAATTTCTTTATGATGTTGCCTATCTTTGCATTTCAGAGCACCCATGAATCACTCGTATTTATCCCCAGTAGAAAAGACTTCTTTAAAATCAAGAGGAAGAGTAACTCCGGTTTTACTTTAAAGAGAAATTTAGATCCTGCTAAGCACAAAGCAATTTCCTGAAAGGTTATAATTTCACAGTTACTGAATGTGAAATGCCCTTGTAGTGGCTTTTGTGGGAATTTCTGGAGGATTTATCCACCAATTAAATATGCTGATGCATATGTGTTTCTCTTATCAAGCAATACAGTAATTTTCATACCCTTTTTTACATTTAGTTAATTGAATAAGGTTCTGGAAGACTGAAGTGTTTATACTGCATTGTTTATACAAAATGTGTTGCTGCTCTAGTCTGTGATTCATAGACCAGCTTCCCACATCTTAAAAACTTTTGCATATATGACTAATGACAGACCAGTGGTTAGTTTAGAGAAAGAGGAAGATGGGATGTTGACATATTGATCTGAGTGAGCAGATGTTTTGTCACATAAGAAGGAGGGGAATTTTTCTTTTAGACCTGTCTCAAGTGACTTAGAAAACAAAACTTGGACTTAGAATTTACTATATTATTGAAAGGTATTCCATTTTCGTGTAGTAGGTATGTAGATGGTCTTTTCCAAGTGCAGTAGCAAATGGAAGAGTCAAGATTTTGTGGGAATCTGCTGGGACTCCTGAAAATATACTCTGCTGGAATCAAAAGTCCCAAGTGTTACACCCAGTAACACCACAGGTTAATTGAATAAGCACAGGGACTCATATCATTGAAGGACACAACTGGTGCAATGAAATGTTTGCATTTGGATTAGGACATTTATTGAATTGCACAAGGACCACAAACCTGAAAAGACTCATGAAGATGGGCACATATGTTGGAGAAAATCAGAAATATTATACTTGCACATGGAATTATCTTGCATATTCAGTGTTTTACAAGTGAACATGGTACCAGATATCTGTTGTGTAAGACCCAAAAATTAACAGGTTGGCAATGACATTTGTATTAACAAAAATCACATTGTATTCTCATATTCATGCCTGAGGTCTGAAGCATATCCTGTTTTGGAAATTGAATTTCCTTCTTCTTTAATTAGGTTTTTGTTTATTTCGTCTTCCTGTGTATTGCACACCAGTTTTTTGTTTATTACTTTTTTATTTTTTAACCACCCATACCTCTTTCATTCTTGAATTCTATATTAAACATTGCATTTGTCATTCTTAACTTCATGTGTCTTAAAATGTGTCTAAATTTTTTATTGAACACCTCTCTTCTTATAAGTTCAGTTCATCTATGATGTTGAGAGGTTAAAATTAATAGTGACATATTTTCCTTTGTTATAGAAAGGCAATGCAATGCAGAGAGATGTATTTCTTACTTTCTTAATTTTCTCCTGGATTTACTTCACTGGAGATTGAAATGATCTGGTTTTCACTTTAAGCCATTTTATCTCATAATTGGAATGAGAAGTCTTTATTAAAAACATTGTTTTCCCATCTAGATATACACTAAGATTAGATTTACTACTGTTAGAGTAAACAAATTTACCTCAAGTCTTTCAAAATAATGCACATTTTCTAGTCTTTTAATCAATCTCATGCTTTTTCTTTGAACTCTCTCCAATTGATCAAGATCTTTTTCGACCTCTAAAAAGGGGATAGAGCTTTACAATTGCAGTTGCATGTTTGCAAAGGTAATTGCCAGATTCAAAGGTAATGTATCCTTCCTAATTGATAGTCCTCTGTTTAAACTTCCAAGGTTTTCTTCAGATCTTTCAGCTACAGATCTGTAGTGAGAGCTCATGCTTAGCTTATTATCTACCACGACCTTTCTAATCCCTGACAGAACCCTTGCCTCCCTGGATAGATTTCTTGCTTTATGGCTCATCATATGAAGACAGAAGTTGTATATTTATGTCTGCCTTCCCAAGCTGTCTGGATTAGTCTGTTCTGTGGGGTTTTTTTCCCCTCCTCTTCACTCACTTCTTCTGTCATCCATTTTTCATCTTTAGCTGCAAGAATAGATCTGATTTTCCTGATATAATTGAAAAGAATTGGCCAAAAGAGTATATAAATAGATCCACAGGAAGTGCACCTGTTTCAGGGTGATTCCTTATTAATAATTAATTTTGGAAACATATCAGCCAGTTTTGTAATACTTTTAATGTACACCATGTTGGTTTTGTATCAAATGACACAGTGATGGGAAAGCGCATGACATGAGTGTTATAGGAAGAAGAATGAGATTTTTTTCCTTTTTTGCCACACAGAGCATTTGTTACTCTTTTTCAATTAGTCAAAGAAGCACCTGGGAAAAATTACCAAAAGTCACACCATGTGTGGCAGACAGATTTCTGCTTCAAGATCATTTGTGGCTTAAAGATTTGTGATAGCAGTTTTACATGACCCAGGGTGAACCTCCATTAACTGATTTCCTGGAGGAGTAATTAAAAGGAAATGATTTGCTTTTCTGGTCTCTGCTTGGAGTTTACCTTAGGTCTCAAAGGTGAAATGAATAAAAGTGGAGGAAAAATACACAAAGCTAAAAATAACACAGAATCACACATTTTCTTTAGTATTTGGTGCGTATGTAATTTTATGGGATGGAATTAGGCAGTACTATAATTAAACTCACTCAAACCCCATTGGAATATTTGGCAAAGAGAACAAAACTGTTTCTAAGCCGAGTTTTTTTTTTTTTTGCAATCTTGACCTTCCAACTTAACAAGAAGAGTGCCTTTGTTTCAAAGTAAAATACTACTGTGACTTTAAAGGTTGCCTCTTTTTATAGCCACTTCACTCAAACAGAATTTACTCCAGTTTCCAGAAACAGTGCAACTACATTTGTGCTCTGTGGATTTTTACTAGATTCTGGAACTTTTTTTTCCTTTAACCAGTGTACCTCACTCTCTCCATCTGCACCTATGTGAGGAGAACTGTACTTTGTTTGAGTGTATGTGGTGCATGTATGTGCGTTTCCCTTCTCCTGTGTTCCGAGCTCTGACTGTGCTCTATTAGCTGGAGGGAAACTTTAGAAGTGGTATCATAGTTCAGGAAGCAGGAACTGGCTTTTGATAAAAGGCTTCCTTTTTCTCCTCCACAATACATCTGGGGCCTTTCACAGTTGATTACTGGAATAGCAGCTTAATGCAGCATTGGCATAAAATTGAGAACTTTAACATTTTAACACTGGAAAGAAAAAAATTGCTAACAGCAGAGATATTAATTAGAAAAAGGTGGCCTGCTTTGGTTGACCATTAGCCCAAAAGTTCCCTAAGTTTGTCACCCTCTTTCAACATTTTTGGGAAGTTTGCTTGGAAAATGATTCAAAAGTAAATGAAACAGCTTGCCAGAAAGACAAGCTGCTCCTGCTGCTGCTGCTGCAAACCAGTTTCTGCCTGAAACTCCAGATGGATCCTATGGGCAGAAACTCCGCTGGACTGGAGTTCTTTCATGCTTATTTTTCTGCACAAACATGAATATATTTACAAGTAAAGGTTCAAACTGCGGATTTTAATCACTTGATTTCAGCAAGAATATTTTTCGTTCACACAGATATAGTTACTTAATGTAAATTAAGACTGGGAAAGTATGATGTCTAGGAAAGAGAGAAATAAAAAAGAAAATGTAACATTTGCCTTAAGTTCTTGCAACGTTTTTTGCACTTTCACATTTTGCTATGGAGGTATAAATATGTTTAAAGTATAATACACTAAAAGGTTTTATTTAATTTGCATCCCCATTTTTTTGGCAAAATCAAAGAAGTGTTCCTATTAAAACAAAATTTATATTAAAAATATTATAAAATTGATATAATAGGAAATTTCTAAATTTCTAAAAACAAATTGGGATCAAGTTAACAGCCTTCCTGTTGCTGCTTGAGTTCTGTCTAAAACATGTGCAAATGTGGGGAGATTTCTGTGCCTCACCTTCAATCAGGATTAAAAATTTTATTTTGAATCATGTAACTCAGCTACAAGTCCCTGGGATTAGGAATTAGTATGTTTGATTTTTCCCTTAATTGTATATTTTAGGATAAATATGTTTTGGAAGCTGGAGAAGAGAAAAAAAAAATTACTGAATTAATCACCAAACAAATACATCTATGTAAGTTTTACTACATAATAAATAAAGAGTTAGTTGATGCTAGAATTAATTTGAAGAATATAAAATCAAATGTTAGCAAAAGAAATAAGGGTTTCTCTCTAGGATGCAGTAAAACCAGGCACAGTACCAGAAATATTACTTAAAATGCAGAAATGGACTGGAGAACCAGACAAAATGTATGAAAATTCTCTGTTAGAAAATGTACATTGTAGAATACTGATTTTGCTGCAGATTGGAGAATTAGATGTATCAAATTCAACTCCATGCCTACTTGTGTATTCAAGTGTGTATTGAAGTGCTTTGCTGAAACAGGCCAGAGTGTTCAGTACATGCAGGCTTACGTCATGCCTCATTATGAGGGACATGACTCGTTAATTTGTAAAGGGCTACTGGATATTGACAGGGGGATATAGTTCTGCCATAGTTGTACATCTAGTGTGGACAGGGTATAGAGAAAGAGCTTCCCTAGACTAGCCAGGGAGATTAATTAATAAAGACATTAGCTTGCATCTTGCTGTTTAGGCAGTATTTTTGAACTGGTGAAGTTTGTTGGAAAATCAGGCTTTCTGTTTTAAAAAAATATACATAGACTTCAAAATGTTACTATATTATAAATTATCCCAAATATATTGGAACTCCTTGTAAACTAGATTTTCTGTGTTAAAAGGAAAAAGGACTTAAAAAACCTGCAATTGCTTCATTGCAGCCTGAATAGTGCATTCATGTTGATTTTACAATCTTTGTTGCCAGAGGATTATCTGACAGGAGTCTGCATTGAATTGCTGCCAGAGTTCATATTGGTGAACCAGGGACGAGCTTTAATGCAGTGTGCTGGTTTCAGCTGGGGTAAGAGCTAATTTTTTTATCAATGGCTGGTATGGGGCTGTGTTTTAGATTTGTGCTGAACATAGTGTTGATAATAAAGAGATATTTTTGTGTTTACTGAGCAGTCCTTATACAGGGCCAAGGCCTTTTCTGCTTTTCATACTGCCACATTGGCAAGAAATTTTGGGGGGTATGGGAGATTTGGAGGAGACACAGGTGATCCCAAATGACCAAAAGGATATTCCATACCGTATGACATCATGATCAGTATATAAAGCTGGGGGGAAGAAGGAAGAGGAGAGGAGGTTTGGAGTGATGGCTTTTGTCTTGCTGAGTCACTGGTATGAGCGATGAGGCCCAGCTCTCCTGGAGATGGCTGGTCATGAACATCTGTCTGCTCATGGGAAAGAGGGACTGAATTCCTTGTTTAACTATGCTTGTGTGCGTGGCCTTTGCTTTCCCTATGGAACTGTCTTTATCTCAACTCTCGAGTTTTCCAGCTTTTACCCTTCCAACGCTCTGCCCAGAATCTCTGGTGGGAGAGTGAGCAGCTGTGCGCAGCTTGGCTGCTGGCAGAGGTTAAACCACAACACACAGATTTCCTCCATTTTCTGAACCAGCTCTCTGTCTCACTGTCCTCACAAACATATCAGAAAAGAGAAAATATCACTATAAACTTCAAAGTCTTGTGAGATGCCATGTAGTGACAAGTTTCATTGCTAGGGCCAAAAATTTGCATGATTGTACAGAAAATTGTTAGGAACTTTAAAAATAAACAGATTCTCTGCCTACTGTTGATATTTCTTTCAAAATTTTTATCTTGGATAATTAATTTGAAAAGTTTATGTCACAATTTTACAAATACCTGCATTTTATAATGTGTTTAATGATGAAAAATATAGTCTTTATTAATATCAGGATGAATTATTAAAATGCCAGTCAGACTTGTGAGCTGTGAATCACACATTTACTCTGCACTCTGTTTTTTGCTGTTATTGCAGGATTGTAGCTGGCTGACAAAAGCATATGAAAGTAGATTGATTTTCTTTCTTTAAGATTACATGTCAGGTCTTACTGGATGCAGCATTCCTATTTCTTTAAGGTCTTTCTTCTAGTCTGCTATAACCATTTTGTGCAGCTGAATGTGAGTATTTGATTTTCAGATATTTGGGAACACATGCAATAATATGGTTCACTTCAGCTTCTCTTCTCCCTTTGTAAAAATCAATAGAGAATTATACCTGCTACAGAAGGAAAGGCTGGATGTGTTAAAGAAAGGGACAGTTAAGCCGTTTGTTGGAATTTTCTTTGTCTGTCTAAGCAAAACAAGTGTTTGAATAATAGGAAGGTCTTTCATGCTATTATGTTTTTAAATTCTGAATCCTGTTTCTTGGCTTCTTTTACAGTACAGTCTTCAAGGAAATGGTTTATTTTGATAGTCACTGTTGTGCATTATTCCAAGAAACTAATCACTCAAAGAAAAGGACATAGTAAACACAAAAAGAAATTTCACAAAAGTTACGTGAACTTTAATAATGCAAGAACTATACTTCTTCCTCCAGGTTTTGGGGCCTAAGTGTATAAAAATTAGAGCTTTTCTTATCTCAGACTTTGGTTCATATCTCTGAGGCATAAGCTGTGGTTTACAGACAGTCTCTAAAGGATTTTATCTCACATCTGTGATTGAGAAAAAACCCAGAATTTAGTTGAACTAGTAGTGATAGAGAAAGTGATCATTCTCTATTAGGTCAAAATTGTCAGAGTTTTCATTAATGTCTCAGATAAGCAAAAATTAAGGCATATACATATGTGCATCACTATTCTTCAAAGCACTCACTGTGGCATTTAGACGTATGTTTAAAGTTGAAAAGCTTAAGCACTTTGTTGAATATGAGATACCTACTAAATTGATGGCTCTGTTGTCTGAAATGGTTTTCACCTCAAACACTAGTTTGTTATCCAACAATTTTGTGGGCTGTGAAATTACTAATGCAGTAATCCTTTATTCTCTAAAAATACTCTTTCTTCCTTTATCAACTGCAAAATAAAAATACAGCCATACTTTAGAACCTCTGACTTACTCTTCTTTTCACTGGGTTGGAATTTGTATTTTATTTCTATGTATCTCTCAAAGTTACTCAACTGATATGAAATACTTAAATGGGAGGAGATTATTAAATCCCCTCAGAATACAGGCTGCTTCTCCAATACATAAATAAACAAATATAGAACAGCTCTCCAATGATATATTTCTGATATCTCTAACAAAAAAATAAAGCCGTCACTTAAAATGAATCACAAAGAGTCTTTGTAATCATTTTTCCCCACATTTTTTAAAATTCTACTTAAACAAGCCACCCAATTATTGTAAATTATTATAATTCATGAAAGCAGCTTCATCAGGTCCCTTTTATTGTTAAGTAATATGTTAGCAAAGTCAACAGAATGTGAAACTCTTGAAATTTGAGGTCCATGATCTGTAAAGATTTATGTGAGAAAATAATCTCTTCAAGGGTGTCTATAATTTTCTTGAAGTAGCAGTCATAGACCGCTGTCTTTAACCTTTATGTCCAAAACCATGAATTGGTTTTGGTCATATTTTAAAGATATTGGCCCATAAAAAATTGGTATATCACGGTTCTCTGGTATATCTCATAAGTTTTTAGGTAGAAGTCAAAGAACATAGGAAGCTTAGTAAGATAAGACTAAAGGACATCTGGCAGAAAGGTTATATGTCATCCATGCGTTTGCATACAGAGATTTGTAAATGTATAAGGTGAACAGAAATTCAATGTTAATGCAGGCTTTGCACGTGATGGGGAAAAATCAATGGAGTGGCACCTTTAAGCAGTCTAAAGTTGGCACAAGAACATTACTTTCAAAAAGTCATATCTGAATAAAAGCCTTAGAGGAGAAGAATATCCCAAATCTGCTGCATGTGTCTTCCTTTCCACCATATCCTCCTTTTCCCAATATGGCTTATTGACTACAGCAACCATGTCCAGGCACTGCCCTTCTTCACACCAGTGAAAAGACTCTCATGTTTGGTATCAGGTTAAACATGACTGAGTTTCTCAGATCAAGGTATTTGTAGAACTGTAAAACATCATACATGCATAATATCTGCACCATCTGAAATTTTTTGAACTTATGCCAAATTCATGAAACTGGATGAATTTTACTTAAAAGAAATGACATTGTTTTCTTGAGATATTTTCTAAATTACATATCTATATCTTTAATTGCTTTGGGAACATGCATTTCTGTTTTCACATATTCACCTATCAGTATGATGATTTATTCTGAATTTCAAGAAGTGTTTCATTAGACCTGAAAAGTACATTAGGAAAGGAGCATGCTTTTTCCTCTCCTGGAAGGAAGCAATCCTTCATACTAAACATAAGGGCATAACAAAGCCCTTCACAGTATATTCTGAAACACAACTACTGTCTGGATGTTTATCCTATCATTAATTTATTATTAACCATTACATTTCATGCTCTGATTACTCAGAATTAATATTAAATTCAGTGGAATATATTCATCCTTGCAATGGCTGTGTCTTGTTATCAGAAGGACAAAAATCTGTTAAAGAAACTCCATCTGAGGTACAATTTTATAAGATGTAATCATTCTTTAATTCAACCATCATAACGAATTAAGTTTATATTGCATCACACAATTCGAAATAAAACACCATTTTAAAGCAAAGTATTTAAAATTGATGACAATTGTGATTGCTTAATAACTGCAAAGACCACTTATGCTGACAAAAAAATTACAATCAGGTACCAATCCTAATAGCTGTACCAGATGCTCTTAAGTCATGATTTTCCTTTGGGAATGAAGTTGAACTAGGTGAAAACTTGAAAACCAGACTAATCTCTTCTAATGATAGAGTTTTTTAGACACAAAATTTCTTTTAAAGAATATTGTTGCTCAAAATATAATAGATGTGAAAATTAATAATGAAAAGGTTACAATAAAACATTATCATGACAAAATAAAATAAGTAGACAATCTGTAACACTAAGTAAAAAGTAGATGTGATAGATGGCTTTTTTTTGGATGGTATAATTTTGTCATTTTTTCCCTAATTACCTCTATTAACTATGGTTTTTGGTTTTTTTCTTTTAAAGTCTGGGGATAGTAGACAGAAATTAGTTGCACAGAGACCGCCTGCATTTTTTATGTGTTTCCCAGTGTGGGGTGAGTACTTGGGTCTTACCTACAAAGCTATCCAATAGACTGCAGGTGAATTCTATAGAAATTCTTAAATGTGTGATGTTTTGGCTGTGGTCACAATAAAGACTTTCTGAAATTGATCAGAGACCTTCAAATAGGACAAAAACCTCTGAAACTTCAGTGTTAGATCTGACTTTCTGTTCCTTCATATCACATCAAGAAAATAACCTCAAGTAATCAACCTTATGCTGGAAGATTAGACAGCGATATTGCTTGCATTTTATGGAAGATGTTACAATTATTACTTCTTAATCACTGAGACAGAAATCATATAATTCATGCACTTACTGGCTGACATTCTGTGAGTTTGTGGCTGGAAGCAAATAATAAAGGTGGTTTTACTGACAGATAGCATTACCAAGTTTTATTTGTAAATCTATCGATCTGCTTGACACTTATTGTGACTTCTTTTCTGACTTTTCCATTTTTCTTTATTCTCTTCATGGAAAAAATATAAAAAGCGCCTACAATATGTTGCAAAGTAATTTCCCAACAGATCACAATGTGATTTAGCCATTAGACGACCTTCTTTTTCAAGATACATTTCTTTTCACCTCCTCACTGACAGTCAAAAGCATTTGAAAACCTGTGTGAAATCCTGGAAAGAATCCAAGCAATTTCTTCATTCAGGCTTCTGGCCAATATTTTCCTTGAGTTCAGCAAACAAAAAAAAAGAAAGAAAGATTGCTACATCAAATTTTCTTTTCTTGGGTCACACGACCTAAGAATCCTTAAAAAGAAAGGATGCTTTTATGATAAAGAAATTGAGGGGTCAGATTTTTTTCTTGCTCTGGTAGTGGCTTGTCTTACGGCACCAGTTAAGTTCTTTAAGGTGAGATTAAAAAAAAAATTCTTAACTCATAAAAAAAACAAGCTAGTTTAATTTCCTAGCAGAGAAACCCAGAAATTTGCTCTAGCCCTCTTAGACACTTTAAGTTGGTAAGGACCTAGAATTAAATGTCAGAAGTTCAATGAGCAAATGAGCATTCCAGAAGTATTGCCAGCAGTCTTGTACCAGTTGGCTGTGTAACGAGATAATATAGAGTTAAACTGGAATAAAAGCATTCACTTTTCCATTTTCTGCAAGATTAGACCACTGTTGGTGCCACTGTATGGTTGGTATCACTGAAAAGCAAAAAAGATGCAAAAAAGGCAAGTGAAATGACTTGTCAAATGCAGAACCCCACATTACACTGCTAGACACCCATCACAGTGAATATGAAAGTTCTTTCTGCTTATAGTGTAGTGATTCTGAAGTTATTTGCTCTTGTTTTCGTTGCCCAATGAAACACTATATTTCACTTTGTTAGGTATTAAGTAGTTTATTATTTGTTGAGAGCTTTTGCAAGTAGATGAAAGGCTCATATATCAGTTTTATACAACAAATATTTCTATAGGGCTCTCTGCACTAGGCAAAAGCCATTACAGGCAGAAAGCACAAAGTAATGTTTTAGTATAAACTCTTTTGTTTAAGTCAATTTAAATAATTTTGTCAGTCAACTTTATGTAAGAAAGCTTTACTCTGGGTCAAGTACTACTTGACCAAGCCACTCTATACAAGGTTATTTGTTGTCTGTTCTCCTACAGACAGCGAAAACACCAGTGTAAGCTCTCTAATGTGTACTCTGGCTAACAGCAGACTTGTCATCTTGTGCTTTAGTTACTCCTTATCAGTTTGTCTGTACGTGGTTCATTCCTATTATATTGAATGGTATAATATGGTCTCATAAAATCTTCCAGTCGAGTTTCAGCCAAAAGAAATACAGTCTCTACACTTCCAGGTTTCTTTACAGTGTGAACCCAGAATTCAGGGAGCTGAACAGCTAAGAATCCCGTCAGTTATCAGCATGCTTCAGATGAAGAATGCTGCTTCTTAATGTGCCAAACTGTTACGCAGTATGAGGGCTGTTATTTGTTACTATGACAAACTTACATGTACACATGCCTTTATATGCCCTTCAAAGGCACAAGAACATATTTAAACCAGTTATACCTGTGAGCATCTGGAGAATTTCCAGATTCTCAAAATTCTTTTCAGACTTCCATTGGCTTATTTAAGAAAAGAGTTTTTGCCTTTTATTTCTTGCCTGAGGGAACCTGTAATCAAATTCACTGGTATATAGTTGATGATGCAAAGAAAGAAAGAAAGAAAGAAAGACAGAAGAAGCTGATCTTCATGAAAGTTCTATGTGTTATGTATGGATTTGAAATTACTATTTACAGTTGCTTAAAAATTCTGTCTAAGTGAAATTACCTGCACTATACAACTGCCAATAGGAAATGAAGACTGTTCCTTCCCAAATGTCCTGTAACTCTAAATACATATTAGCTCAGTAGGCCACCTTTATAATTAAAATAGACAGTATTTCAGATTTGTCCACTTAATAAGGATCCACTCCTGATCTACTGTTCTTGATATCACTAATATACAACTGTGGAAAGAGGCATGTGAATGATGTAGATTTTCCTACTGAAAATAGCAGAACTTGGTGAGTTGTATTGTACCCTGAAGAGTTTATGTCTCTTTGATGAGGAAGAGGCTTGGAGATTTAGATAAAAATTCAGATATCTGTAAAATATACAGGCATCTAAAACTAGATTTAATAACCTCATTTAATAATAATATTTCAGATGAAGTTTTCATCATTTTATGCAGGGGCAAGAGTTCTAGCCAGAATTGTAAAAAGCATTCAGATAGGACAAAAATTGCATATCCAAACTTAATTTCTGACATTTCATGCTATAAAGAGTCCTCAATCAGCTGCGCTGTAACAAGGCTATATATTCAAGTCAAACACCCCAACATCTGCTGTAGTTTCAGATGCAGATCATCTAGATCTATAATTCTTCTCCTCTAGCAGTTGCTACAACTGAATAAACTCTTACACTTTTCTTGTACATATCAGACAACTACAAGAGGCAAAAAAGAATGAAATTACCTCAGAGCTGAAGGAAGTTCTGTCAGAGCCACTGAGGTTTGCCATTGATGATGACACAGTAAGAATAGAGGGATTTTTCCACAATTATGAGGCAACAAGAACATTGTGACACATGCCTTGCCAGTAGGCCCTAAGCAGTTGTTTGTGATATACATTGATCATGAGCACAAGAAGTTGAACTCTTCACAAAACATGGAAGAAATGTTGTCTTTTTTCCATTTTATTAATGATCAGATTATAGAAAATGCTTTTTGGCCTTCTGATACCTCCCAACCCTTCTAGAGACATAGGAAGTACAAAGCAATGTATCCCTATTAGCCTGCTCAGTGACTTGGGGAACTTTGTTCCATAAAAATCCTTTTATGGACAGACTCTCTCTCCCATGTCTGTGTTAGCTGAACTATGCTAACATTCCATGTACTGGCATCCCAAATCTCTTCCAATAGTTCAACAGTTTTCCTTTGCATTCTGGACAAAAATGAGCTTCTGTGAAGCCTCTTTATTCTTTTGCATGCTTGCTCTGTCCATGCTGCGTGTGAGCTCAGGACACAGCTGAACCATTTCTTCTGGCATGCAGAGCAACCTTTCCAAGTTCTGCAACTCCCTGCTTCTTTAAGTAGTAAGGTTGGAGCTGTCCTTGCGGGCAAGAAGAGAGGACTCCTCTTTTATTCTAGGTAATGGAAAAAAATGGATAAAAGATAAAACTGCAATAAAAAGGTAGGAAAAAAAAAACCAAATAAGAGAAGTTATAATAATTTAGAGCCTAAATCAGCTATAAAAATTTTACAAGAGCAGTATCTGCCCCTCAGCCCTTTAAGAATGGAAAGCATAGGGTTTCCAGCATGAATTATTTTCAAAATGGAGTTTAAGATTACAGTATAACCTGTGTTGGCATAAAATATATGTTTAAGTCTATGCTGGAATACTTCTGGTGAATAGGTTGTAGGGGAGAGATTGTTCAAGTGCTTAAACAGAGAATGTAAGGCTTGCTCTGAGACTTTGAAGAGATAAATCATCACAATTATATACTTATATAAGCAGGCAGAAAATCTTAATTCTGAAACTAAAGAAATGGAGCACAAACATCCTTTATATTGAAATCTTAATATGGAATAGGAAGAAAGAAATTATTTCCCATCCAATTTACATCAAAGATTATGTTATGGAAGCTTATTCTACTTGATTATAATTTTATTATATTGTCTGATAAAATTAGTACATAGTAATCTGCTCTTGACAAACCAGTAGCATTTTATTTTTACCAATACCATCAATGCAAATATCATCATGTTACAAAGGTTACATGCTTATGCGTGAATTTGTTATGTCATAGGCAGATTTGACATCTGAATAATAATCTGTTGACTTTAAGTTTCTGAGAACCGTACTCAAAGTTGGCTCAGAGAAAACCCGCCTGTGTATATAGGGGAATTTCTTGTGTTGCAAGTCCCACAACTATTACTGTTTACAGTTGTTTCAGCTGTCCTTGCATGATAATATTCTTTAGAAAAATATTTTTTTCACCTTCCTAGATATTTCTGCTATAGCCTGCTGAAATCCTCTAACTAGTTTCAACATGAGCTTGGTAAACACTTCTAAAAAGTCAGTTACAGAATCATGTAACTGAATGCTTAATATCAGCATTATTGTAACAGGTGTACAGTAGATACCTCTTTTGAGCTCTATTTTTGGTTCAATCACTGACTTTTTGAGTCAAGATGAGCAAGCTCTACATTCTCTACTTGAATAAGTAGGATGTAGTGTGCTCATTCCCCTTTCTCTTTTTTTTTTTACATATTAATTCCCATCTGTATCCCTTTTTTTGCTGATATCTACTGTATACGAAGAGAAAATTATTGTGTTGTGGTTTGGCTTATGTTTTGTTTATTCTATTTTATTCTTTTCTGTGGTTTTGCTTCTTTTCTTTCTTCTTTCTAAGATATGGATGATTGCTGGGATAGATAATTCTCTTCGAAGTACCTTACAGAGTGCTATGTTTCATGTTTGTGCTGCAAAGCTTTGATAGCATGGATGTTTTAGCTCCTGCTGAGCAGTGCTTTCACAGTAACATTCACTTTTCTGCTCCTCATGCTTCACTGCCAACAAGGAGGCTGGGGGTCCACAAAAACTGGAAGAGGACACAGCCAGGACAACTGAACCCAAGTAACCAATACTAGGGGATTTCCCATACTATATGATGATGTGCACAACAATAAAAACTGAGGTAAAAAGAAGGGAGGGGGCGATGTTGTAAGTGGTGGCATTTGTCTTCCCAACTCACCATTATTATGTCTGAGGGAGTCCTGCATCCCTGGAGATGGCTGAACACCTGCCCATGGGAAGTGGTAAGGGGATTTCTTTTCTCACTCTCACAGCTTTTGCTTTACCTATTAACCTAGTCTTGGGAGTTTTCTCAGTTTTCATATTTCATCTGATTCTTTTCCTCTCACACTGTGGGGAGGGGGGATGAGTGACTGTGTGGCTGTGTGGGGTTCAGCTGCTGAAATTAAATCACAACATCTAAGCACAAATTCAGATGTTATTCATCTGCTTCTATAACAAAGTTGTAAAAAAAATTATAACTTGGTATATACCAGTTCTGTGTGACCAAGAGCAAAAAGATCAGGAAACATTATGTATTCAAAGTAATTCTACACCTACAGTAAAGAATATTCAATTATTATGGTATCAGTATCACCAGACCTGTAAATCTCTATAAATTTTTCTATATATTGTAAATTAATCAAAATTATAATATTTTCTGAAATCCACAGTAATTTTAAAATATCACTGAATATTATGCAAAATTATGAGATATGTCCTTACAATTTCTTTTGTTCTGTGCTCCATGCTATGAGTTTTGTCTTTACTATTACAACAGTGCCAAACTTTCTCAGCAAATTTTCATTCTAGACAGCAGATTATTACAAAATCCTTCTCTGATTTGCAACTGATCTCACTAACCTACTAATTTCCTTAAAATTCTATTTAACAGTTTACTTCAAATTTTCAAAGCGAAAAAAGACAAAGAGTTATAGGTAGTTGTCTGGATGCTTTCACTAATTCTTTTCTCTTCCATAGGGAGGGAGAGAGATTGCCACTGAAGTTTCAACCTCAAAGTTAGATTTTGCCCACCAATTTCACTATTAAAACATGCATGAATTATTTGTTTTTAAAGATCCCTATGGCTTAACAGGGATTCATGCTGCTCTACATAGTTATGGTCAGTTATAAATTGTCAAAGAAACTTTAAACTTAATCTACCTGCTCATTTATTCTTGATTCCTACTTCTTTGCAGGGCTGCTGTAAATTCACAGGCTAAAAACCTAAAAGCACTCTGTATTCAGTACCTCAGCAGCTTCCCAGCTCCTTGAAGCTAAAGACAATTGGTTTCCCAAATGAGTCAAAGAAGTGCTCCTGTCTAGTTTGTAACTGAGCACTTATCCTAAGGCTGAATGTTCAGGCTGAATTTCTTATGTCAGGACCACAAGGGACATGATAAGAAGGTGGCTGCAGTGGAGAATGCAGTTTTTTGTTTTACAAGTAGTCCATTTAATGACTGAATCAGGTAACACAGTTCCAACAGACAGCATTTCCTGAAACAGAAGGGAAATTGCAGTAGTGTTCTTCAGGCGGCCCTCAAGAGTGGTGCTGTGGCATTTTGCAATAGCATGCCTCATCACATGAGCATTTCTAGACAACCTGCGCTGTGTCCTGACATGATACCTGAAAGCCTTCAATATAAAATCAGCACGTTCCATTTTAACCTATTAATTACTTAGAATCTGCTTCTTTTAATCTCATGACTCTGGGTTTTGTTTCATTATGGAAATCCAAGCAGAGCTTTCTCAAAATGCTGAGTTTTTCATTTGATTCCCAAATCCATTTAAAAGTCTATTAAAATATATGTTGTGAAGTTCAGAAATTAGGTGTTGTTCCTGCAAGATGGTGAAAACTCTGTCCCTGGTTCACCAAAACACCTAAGCTTGAATAAAATAACACAACACAAAATATTAAGCATGAATATTAACTTTAAATATCTAGATAAATTAGATATGTATTTAGGTGATTTATTGGCTCATATGCATAATATTCAGATCTTGGAGAATCAAGCTCCATACTACATCTATATCTATATATATATGTATACACATACACATATAAGAACATACATTCTGCATTTAAAAAGTCAGTACTGCAATTTGATTTAAATTTACTGGTGAGACGTCCTTGGTATAATTGCCCTGAATGCAAAAAAAATTGCTGTTCTGCATACACTGGTGTAGGTGTACTTATAACAAAGTCCAGAAATGGTTGAAGGAGTCTGCCAGCAGTTGTTCACTTTTCATGCAATAACTCCAGCTAAATCTAAACAAAATGAATACTATACTTGAGAGCCTGAAGTCAATACATTTTCCATTTCTGGGTGTAGGAAATGAAGGGAAATGACATTTCTATCAAATCAAGACAATGTGTTGTATAAAGCTATCCTGAGAAACAAGTGAAACCAACTGTAAGAGGATGTACATTATGCTGGCATCATACCAGCCTGCAGTTTACATTTGGCAATGACACACTGAGGTTTTGCACGTATATCAAACAGTACATTGCAATACTTTTCTAAATGATTGTAGCTATGTATGTTTTCTACCTCCTGCAATCTCAGCTTCACAGCCCAGATGAAATATTACTCAGATTTTATAACATCCCTTATGCCCTTCATCATTGTCTTTTGCTAACATGCTTTAATTGGCAAATATATATATATATTTGCTTACACGCTTTAATTGGCAAATATATATCTATAATGCATTTAAGAAAACAAGAGAAAGAAAGACATTCTCACATTCCAAGGAGTTTGATATCAAATTTTATTCAACTAATTTTCTGTTTCCAACAGTCATCTCTTTAGCATGCAAAATCTTTCTGTTTATGATTTATCATAATTAATTAAGTATCCATATTGAATTATATTATTAGAAATCCACACATTCTTTTCAAACAAATATGAACCCATCTGACATTTGACAGTGGTTTGATCTTTCTCACTGGAATATTCCTATATTAAACATTTCTAGAGACAGCAGATGGGGATTTTATGTGAGATTTACATGATTTTCGGTTAACTAAATTATTTGTTGTCAAATTATCCAACAAATTTCATCTGCTGTCTTCTGAATTATTCATGACCCAGTCATAATTTCTGTAAACACTACATAATTTTTTATCAAATAATTTGTACAAATAAATATTAGCTTTCTGATTATTGAACTAATTTTCCAAACCTACTTTCATCTTAGTCAAATGTCTGTCTCTGGAAATCAGGGAGAGAGTTAGTCCCTGAGAATGGCACCTGGTGATGGCACAGAGTCACTTGTTGGAGGTTCCTCTGGTCCTGAGGCATGGCACAGGTAGTCTCAGAGCACAGGATGTCCTGCTAAGGGTTTAGGCAGAAGAAAAGGCACCCCAGCATGAATCCATTTCAACACAGCAAAGCTCACTGCTCATTGGCAGTGTACTCTTTTAGAAATGCTTTGCTTTTCCACAGGGTGTAAACAGAGAAAGAGTTAGGCTTACATACAGGTCAGGAAGTATGAACAAGAGTCATTTCACTCCCCACATAAAAGAAAGCTGAGAAGGATAAATTTTTGCGCTCCAAAAATGGGGTGAATATAGATCCATTCAGACTCTATGTCTAAAACTATGGTTTTAGTGTTCCATTTTTAGAGAGACTGAAAGAAAAGATTATTTTTATTTTCTTTAGTACTTAAAATGCAGTTAGAAATCAAATTGAATTTTTGTTTAAAATAAGAATTTAGGGAGACAGAATAATGAAATGAAATTATGCCAGGAACCTTTCTAACACACCACCATCCTTCTACATGAGACAGCCCCTTAGGACTTAGTTAACAATCTGGAGAAATTACTAACTTGGCAAATGTTTCAGTGTATCTAAAAATGGAATTGAACTTTTGCTTAAATACAAAGACTTCAGTGCTGCTTCACATCTTCAGAAAAAGCAGTAAATTTAGTGCTTTTTAAATATTTTTTTAAATTTATTTTTTATTTTCTTTTAAGAGCCCTTTTTGGTTAGTTTTGTTTGTTTGTTTGTTGGGGGAGTGGGGCTTTCTTTCAAATGCCACTTTGGAGAGTTTTCCACTATAAAAAAACTTCACTGATGGTAGATAAAAAAGCTGATAACTTAGTTTAATACATGGTTCTGCTTCCATTTATCTTAGTGGAATTTTTTCTCCAGCCCCAAACTCCACAGTAACAAGACCTCAAATATCAGACAGGCTTCAATTTAAGCTGATTTCTGTGATATGATAAGATGTATCAGTACTGATCTTAATTATGTCAGAGTCTACAAATGTCTTTAATTTGATCCCTTGCCATTGTACAGCAGGCTCATTTAATAGGAGAGTTTCTGAAATTCATGAAATGATCTGACCTAAATTTTGAAAATCTAGTGAATCAGAGCTAAAAGCAACTGCTTAACACAGTATCTTTTTTCTTCACTATCCCTGTGGAAGAAATTTATGAAAATACCTTTCAGAATTTAGAGTTCCTATTATCAATTTACTGCTTTAACAGTATAGGTTTTTTGAGTGTGACTGTGAATAAGACTAAACCTTGTACTTCTAAAGAGCTATTATTTGTAAATAGTGTTTTCACTCTGAAATATGAAAAGAAAGATAAAGAGTTTATTTTATAACTTTTCAGACTACAAAAGGGTGGGAGAACTTTTGAGGGAAAGTTCGTTTTTTTTACAACATATTACATCCAGGCATAAGAGCTAAGATGGTGCCAGTCATTTTTTTTTCATATAAATACATAACAAGAAAAATATAAATAAATATCCATCTGAAACTGTTGCCTCAGAATGGAAAATTATATGGAGAAAGTTATTTAGTTTCTTTTAAGTGGGGATATATTAGAGAGCAATCATCCTATAAAACTGTGTGTGCTGATTTGTGCCAATAAGATTAGCAAGTTTTGAGCTTGGTCACCTGTGGTTTGGAAACATTTCCAGGGCTGAAGAAGACTTATAAACATTTTTCATGCAAACAGGGAAGAACAAATATATTTTGTTTGAGGTAAGGTGAAGGAGGTCATGGTACAGAGGGACTGGCTGTAGAGTGGTACAGAGGAGTACTGGTCTGCTTCTTTTTTGACCCCACTTTTTCATGCAGTGTGACACTGAAATTCTCTGATATGGACCTGTTTTCTTTGAAGCCCTTTGCCTGCCTAGAGTAGCAAGAATGAAAATAACCTAATTTAAAAATATAACATATCGTTTACGTCATCAGAAAAAAGGTAACTTGACCTCTCTATCCATAAATTAAAAGGGGAACCAATCTTCATATATTACATGCTCAGCTTATGACCTCTTAGTGTAATGAATTCTGCCTGAAAAGAGTATTTTACTGAGGTCAGAGCTGTACACTTTGAAGACAGAATTTCCAAGTGGACAGGAGATTTAGTTCCCAGAAAAACGAGGTTTTCTGCTAAAGTTATAATCTAGATACACCTGGTTCAATTCTCCATGATTAAGCTTAGGGGCAGCCAAGATATACAGCCTCTGCAATGACCATTCACATGCATTCCTGATATGTTGGTCTTTGATCCTATCTGGTCTTTGGATTCCACTGTGGCTATTAAATGAACTGGGGTTTTTCTTCCTCATAAGAGTGAGGAAGATAGGGACAATATGTGTATGGAGCAAAAGACCTTGGACGACAGAACGAGAGGACACAATCTGAAGCTGTGCCAAGGGAAATATAGACTGGGTATTAGGAAAAAGTTTTTTGTGGGAAGAGTGATAAAGTATTGGAATGATCTGCCCGGGGAGGTGGTGGAGTCACCACCCCTGGATGTGTTTAAGAAAAGATTTGGATGTGGCACTCGGTGCCATGGTTTAGTTGAGGTGTTAGGGCATGGGTTGGACTCAATGATTTTGAAGGTCTCTTCCAACCCAGTGGTTCTGTGATTCTGTGATAACTCAATTAAAAGGGAGAAGTCAGAAATGGTAAAAGTGAAACAGGGATCATACATGGAAGGGAAAAAAATACAGCAGAAACTGAGAGAAAGCTGATTTCTCTGAAAAATCTGCTGAATAAATAAAAGTGATGATATAGAATACATGACTAACCTGCAGAATTGAGACTAAACTATTCACACAAATTAAAGCTCAGTATGATACAGATATTCACAATCCCCAGTGGAGTTGGGTAAGCATATATTACTATAACCTTGAAAATGCTTACTTCATGTTTTCATGATTTCACTGACTGTCCAAAAGATATTGTGCAGTCCACTTGCACCTGCCAGCACAGCCCTGGGTGTGGCAAGGTGGACTGTCAGATGCCCTGTTCTGCACAGCTTCATAGATCCAGGAAACAAGGTTTACCTTCCTCAAAATATTGTCGTGATCTTTTCCTTATTGACTGACCTTTGCCTCTTTTACCTTGTTGTTCCCAAGTATTCTACGCTCCTCAGGGATCAGTGATGCTGAGATGGTTCTTGTTAGCTGACTTCCCTGCCTCAAAACTTTCAAAATACCCTGGAACAGTTTCACAAGCTGAGTTCATTGCCACATAGAAAGAATGACATACATTGGAAAGAAGTTTTAATTAAAATCTATTTTCATGTTTCCATTTAATTTAAGCAGCAGCTGGCATTATTTTTTATATTTAAAGTGTGAGAGAAAGACGTCAGAAAAAGAAAAATGGTTGCCATTCCTTCCCTCCTAGTTGAACTATTGACAGTATTAATATTTTAATTCTCTTTCTCCAGCTTTCAAGAAAAAAGGTAAACAAGAAGTAAACTGTGCATAGGATTGGTTTCCACTATTGACATGGTCATTACTGCCAATATCACAAGAAAAGCTTCTAATTAAAATGCTGGTAACAAAACCATAAGTTTTCTGTGCTGAGACATATTTATTTGGCAGATTTCACAGCATTCTTTATGGCTGCTGCTTTTGAGAAGTGGCTGTAGTTTCCACTGGCATCTTTCAATTTCAACTTAACAAATAAAAAATCAGGAATACTGCTGAGCACAGCATGACTTCATCTAGTTACAGTCCTTGATCTGGTTGCCTTACTACAATTTAAAAATAACCTTGGCGTTCAGAAAAACATTTAAAATATGCAAACTCTGTTTGAATTCCTCTTATATATGTATATGCCTGCTTCTATTATTGCTTCCACACCATCATCTTAAAAGAGCTAATCACATTGGAAGTGGATTACTCATTTAGTTGAAAGTATCTATATCATGGACAGCTGCACCTGGCATAAATGTCTCATGTTCTCTTTGCAATTAGCAGAAAGTGAGAGATCCCCTTTGAATGCTTCTCATCTGCCCTGCTTTCACAGGAGCATTAAGAAGGGAGTGCTTAAGTACACTGTGTAGTGGCAGAGAGGACAATGGAAAAAGTGTGGTGAGTCTTGGTATGGGTTATGGACTGATAAGTAACAGGGGAAAAATAGCTGAAACTGCTGAAAAGCTGTGTCAGGTTATCCTCAAGGGCTGATTTCATTGGCAGCCGTGCCTATACACGTCTCCCAGGACCTTCAGGGAGACTGGGATGGAGCTGTTATACGGGTATCCTACATCAAGAACCATCTGTAAAAAACACCAAAGTTGATTTTAAAAACTCTCAGGGCCGCTCTCAGGGCTGTGTGCTTGTGAGATGCCTGAAGAACAGCAAGAACCTCCTGCAGGGAAAGAAGTGGTATCAGAAGCACTACAAAGCACATGCAACATGATTGACTACTGATGACATTGAAACTGTGAGGTAGATAAGGATGCAGGTAAGAGGGGTAAAAGGAGTGGAACTGTATAGAGTACAGTTTGGGTACTGCAGTTTTACCATACTTACAAATGTGAAATGAAGTGATTGAAGAAATTAAGTTTTAATTGGGATTGCTTTATATTTTGCAACATGAAAGCAGTAATTTGGGATACTAAGATTAACTGAAATGCTTTTTTTGTTGTATAACATGTATTTCAGTCATTGTCTATCTAAATAAACATTTCAGAATTATATAGAATTCCCTATTAGGAGAAGATCAGCTATGCCAAGCTGCTTCTTGAAGTTTAAATCCAAACTCCACTTAGATCAGAGGATATAATTTGGATCACTTTACAGTTTTTATAGTAGCTGAAAAGATTGAAAAGAAATCATCAAAGAGGATGCTAATTGCAATAAAATTAGATGTCTGAATGGGTTAGAATTAGGTTGCAGCACTCTGGGAGAATATCTGCTCTGATACATCCTGCTGGGTAAATACTTTGTTTCTGTGTATTAGAGAAACAATTTTTGTATGTTTTCTTTATGATTAATAGTGTAAAATACAAAGGAACCCAACCATGGACTAAAGAATAAAAAAAATTTATTCTTTCCAGTTGCTAAGGGTGTAGTTCAACCTAAGAATAAATTATACAATGACTTATGCAAAATCATGTGTATGTGAATTCTGGAATATATATATCACCATTTTACCACTTCTGGAAAGAATGAAAAAAAAATTTTTTTCTTGAATAGCTCTATGAAGTAGGAAAGAGTTTTAAGTACAGTCTTGGTACTGTCATGCAAATAAGCACTTCAAATAATTCTTCTGAATTTATATTTCAAGCCAGAACTGTGGAATTAATTAATCTGCTCTTTGTGGTAGATTTTTGTATAAAAACTTTCAATGTTCTTATAAGGATGATTTTTTTTCTTTCATTTACTCTTTTATTAAATTTTCATAGACATCTAAGTGAACATTATACTAAATTAAATGAATGAATGCAAAGGAAGCTTAACTCAAACCAAACCAGAAAACCGTTTCCGGGCAATTTTAGAGGAAAACAGATGTATATTGAACAAGATTTCAGTAAATGTCAAAAACAATAAAATAATTCCTTACAAGTGTGGACATCAAATAATCATGTTCATCCTTTTAGATTTTTTTCCAAAATTTGGGGAATGCTTCATGTAACAAACTTCAGATAACATTTAAATGTATTTAAAATCCCAAGACATTTATTAATAACACCACGTACATTATAGACCACATGTTAAGGTCTGTTAAAAATCTACAGACTATTATGGCAACAGGTAACATTTAGACTGACAATTTATTTATCTCTTTTTTCAAATGTGACCAGAAATTGAAGATATTCTTAGTAAGTTGTAACATCAGCCACAGGAGGCTCTTCTTTTCTTAGTCCACATTTGCAACAGGCAGAGATTTGATTTTCTTATGACAATCTTATGAACTGAAATTCTTCCTCAGTACCTCTGATATTAATTTTACAATTTCACTGAACAGTGAACACTATGTATTTTTCATAATTCAATCTCCTCTTTAAAAATATTTACACAGAGCTGTATTCATTTACAGAGTTTCGATAAACTATGTTCAAAACTGTTGCTTGGGGTAAGCATGAACTTTTAATATTGCCCATGAGTCTAACTTACCTCTCATTAGTTTTAGTGAGTTTTGCTCCATTTTTTAAAAAAATTGTTTTTAATATTACACAGGTCTGAAAAAAATAAAGAAAATAAATTGAAAAAAGGCATTTTTCTATTCATATGTAGCTCTGCAGAAAGAGAAATCAGACTGTATTCCTAGTAACTCAAAAGTAACTTTTTACTGTGATCTGTAACCTCACATAAACATTATGTTGAAATACTTTTTTATCAAACTTTAGGTATTAATTGCAAGTGTTGGCTGATTTATACTAATTTTTCCTTTAAAAACATTGACTTTTAATCATTGGTCTTTAAAGAAATAGGAAAACAAACATGCCTTTCAAAGGGAGAGAAAAGCAAAAAAAAATAGTATTAACAATTACATAAACTCTGTGGAAGGACATGAGAAAGGATTGGGGAAACAGCTTTTTGTTCCATCAACCTTGAAAGCCTCTTTAGTTTTATGACAATCTCCTCTAAGTCTATTCTTCATGGAAATCTTATTTTTGTCATATATAGAGCTGAGATAGGAAGAGAAATTAGAAATGATCCTTTATATTTGAGAAATAAATTCCCAGATATAGCTCCAAAATAGTTAATTTCTTGCACATCTTCATAGCTGGGATGGCAGAAGACCTTTCATTTATGTTTTTAACTACCAGGACAAGAAGCTCAGACTTCAACCAGGTACTAACACATCTCTCTATCTGTATGTGTTTATTTATCATCACTTTACAATTAAACAACAAATAATTTGGGGACAGGTAATAAATTTTCTTGTGCTAGCTTAATGACTACTTCAATCGTATTCTTGTCTCTAAGTTGCCATATTCTATTAAAAAAATCTAAAACCAACAAATCAGAACAATAGAAAGGGATGTTTATTAATGATGTTAATTAAAAAAGGAATTTTGCGACAGTGCTGTGTTGCTACATCACCACCATGGCTTCCAGCTCCCCTCTATTTGTGATTTTTTGTTCTCTGTATGATTGCATGGAGCACTGGAGACTCAGTCACAGTATAAAACAATCTGAAGCACTCTACTTTTTATGGTTTAAAGAAGGAGGTTGTGGTTTTGTTGAGACCCCTGAAAAAGATTTAAGTATATTTCCATATATTTTCCAGGATACAGTAAGATGGGTTGCTGGTTTCACCTCCACATCCTCTGAGCTCTGCCCATGGTGATTTTTGTCCTGTTTGCTTCCACAAAGATTACCATTTAAGCACAGAGCTGAATGAAAAGCACTTCTGCATATGCAGCTGTGATCAGTAAAAAAGATCTAGGCATTTATTTCTTACCAAATGTGGAAGTGTCTACACTGAGAAAACACCTCAATTCTCATGCACTCTTCCTTTGCACCCCAAAAGGCTTTCTGGATACCAAATTCTTAGGCATCACAAGTCTGCACAAATTGGGAAACGAGAGAATGGCATTTTTGATTTAACCTTATGTCCTATACATTTTTATTGTGTTATTGTGCATTTATATATAAAGGTGAGGCATTGAAGCATGGGATAGGCAACTATTTTAAATACATTTCAGTAAATCAGTATAACACTAATTTTTCTTTGCTTATTGGTTTTTTTTCCTAAATCTCTTAGGGAAAATTGTTTTATCAGGAGACTAACCAAAGTAAAAGAAATTAAATACACTATTTCAAGAAAATTAGTTTAAGTTCTCATATATCCCTTTGGAGACTATTGAACTGTAATAATTTATGAAAAACTCTCTCCGTATATATATGCCACACCCTAGATATGATGACATAGTTAAAAAATAATATGATATGCTTGATTACAGAGGCTTGCCAGCTCTCTGTATGTGTTACAATTATGGATCTGGTTTGACCATTACACAGCAAATACTAACATCTGGAAACTTGGAGTTCAAAGGTTATTTTTCTCATAAAACTGAACCAGTATGATTCATAAAAACCTGATGCTGACCTTCCATTTACCATTGTATCTAATGTTAATACTGTATTATAAAAGATGGGGTGTCCTTTTCTTTGACTTGGTTTCATTTTGATTTTACTGAACATTTTAATCACTTACCATAGAAAGAGGCATTTCAAAATAACCCATCCTTGAGGTTATGATGCAGAAACTTGAACAGAATAATTACTAATGTAACTTGAACAGATAGATTACTAATGTTTAACATATTAGCATATATTAACTTTTATCATAAAAAAGCAAAATCTTTTATGATTGCCTATGGAGCTCCTGACTTGTTAGATAATTCCTCCAAATTTCTTTTTTCTCTTTATTGTTGCTCTTGTTGTTTTTCTCATTCTTCATATTCTTCCCAGTATACCAAAGTTCCATTCCTCCTGGGTTTATAGTGCCTGAAGGATGACACTATAAAAAAGTACATTAACATGAATTAATTTTGTATTTTAGATCATGCCTTCAGGCTATGAGGATGTGCTGTAGATAAAATTATTTCCTTCACACTTCTGCACAGCTGTCCATTCTGTAGCTCTGGATTATGTCTGTGTGCTCACATTACCTCTGCTCTGACAAGCAGATGTGGTGGGCATTGTACATATACCTCTACTCAATTCTCCAGGCAGCCACTAAGTTCTGTACATTTCCCTTCTACATGTTACAGGAACTACATGCTCCCTGGGATGTGGTAAAGACCAGCAACTATTGCTGGCACTAAATACACTGGCAGGTAATCTGGGAATGCCTAGATTTAAATATTGCCTGATCGTAATTTTCCTCCTTTTCCCATCCTTATTTTCAAGAGTAAATACTTGCCTGAAGTCTGACTTCCTTTGTACCACTCCTCTGCTTTCTTTTCTTTGTGCCCTTCTTCAATGAGGAACCAGAGTAAGCAGACCTTCTCACTATTTAACAATGAGAATAGAAAATCAAGTATCCGTAATCAAAGGACTAAGCTAGAAAACTATTCCTTACACAATGTCTGGTTTGAGAGGTAATAATAAGCTTCGGGATGATCAGCTGGGAATGACCAATAAACTTGGTTTCTCATTTCTGCATGCTCTCTTGCCTGTAGATTGTAAATAACCATGAAATCATATATTCAAGTGGGAATTATGTGGAAATGAGAACTATCATATACTCCATTTAATCCTTATTTTAATGAGGCATACATATAATTGAGTTGATGTTAGAACATTACATTTGCTGCATGGAGAAATGATTGATAGTTAGGTCATGCTAAACTTGCCTCTCTACCTAAAATAATTATAATACAAGGATATAAAAATAGAGGAATTCACAAGTTAATATATACATTTATTTATTTTGAATACGAAAAGAGTTTCACATAAGTACTTTCAAAGAAAAAATCTTTTGGACTGTCAAAGTGTTAAATATAAATCTACATGAGAAAACTTTTACATTTTTAGGATGCGAACTTGAAATTCAATTCAACTCAAAAAGCTGAACAAAATTTAAAAAAAAATCCAAGTGCTAAAAAGTGGCCGTTGGATTGAAAGAATGATGTGCTTTAACCCATCTTTGACTCCTGTTTCACATTGTTGAATGGCAACTCCCTAGGAGAGAAGAGTTTAGAACTGAAGTGCTGACTTAAACTTCATTACATCTCTGCTATAACAGACAGCCTCATTTAGTAAGTTTGACAGTATGATTTCACTATGTTTTGAAACCTCTTTCTTTTGACATGTACTTTCCCTAGCTGAAAAGATGTGCTAAGACTAATGAACAACTGTGTATTTTTTTAAACATGTAGAAGGTGTCTGTTGCTTAATATTTGTCAGTCTTCCATCATCATCTGTGAACAAATGTTCCTAATTAACTAGAGCAGGAGGTGCTGGGGCAATACAAGGGTGACATGTATCTGGGGTGCTGTCAGCTTAAATTGTTACAAAGCCAAATATCTGATGTATTTAAGGTGTGAAATTTTATATTCTCTCATGATATCTTCTGATGGTCATCCTTTATGGCCTGACCTCAGAGATTGCTGTAACTAAATGTACAGGAATACTGCAAGGGCTCCATAAACATGATAATTGTTTGGTTTTTTGTGCTGGAAATTTGTGTGGTAATAAATAAACCTTTGTGGTGTACTGCGCTTCTTGTAAATTTATTCTTTTCCAGGTCAGCTGTAATTTAAATAACCACTAATTATCCATTTGATTGGTTGCTTTGGGAAAAAAAACCCCTAGGTATATCTCATAATTCACAGGTGTCCTGGTTCCATCCAGGATGGGGAATGGCCAGCACCTGGAGGATATTCAATAGTTCCTCATATGCTTTTCCAAGGACAGGGGGAAGGGCTCTGTCCCAGTCAGTGAGCAAGGTGGAAGGAGCAGTCAGCAAACACCGGCTTCCTCTGCCCCTGACATGGTTGCTGTTAGTGTTAGCTTTCTTATCCCACTCCTTTTTCCACTGAATAATTCTTCTCTCCACCTGTGATATTTACCTTTTGTGCCTCCAGTTCTCCTCTGCAGTGGGACAGGGAGGGGAAAGGGGGAGTGGGAGAGCAGTGCATGATTTGGAGTGCTTCAATGGGAACACGGAAATGGGGAATAGCATTCCTAAACCGCGACAAGAGGCTTTTAAGGACAGCAAAAGTACTGCTTCCAAAAGGTACTAAAAAAGCAACTAAGAAAAACAAGTTCATTGTAGGCAGACTTGTGTTGGCAGCGTTAGGGTCTGAAAGTGTGTGTGAAAATAGTGTATGGGGGCGGCAGCGAAATGAAAAATACCAAAAAGAAATCATGGTTTTTAATCTTACACTAAGGCAAGAAATACAGCAAGATCTGTCCTTAAAAAAAAAATAAAATTATGGCCAGGCCTTGTGGTTTTTTATAATTTAACCCCTTTTTGCCTCAGTTTGCAACATGTTGATATTTGATGTTGTATAAAACTTGTCTCTGTGCAAAAGAATAATAGTAAAAAAGCATACATAATGCCAAAACTTTATTATAGGTAAACTGCTTCCATTGTTAAGCAGACCTGTTTATTCAGATCTGCACATATTAATACTTTAATGTAAACAAGTGTTAGTCACATATAATGGATTTATTTTTTCATAATTTTGAAATATTTTTGTTATCAATAAAATAAAGCTCACTTCATTTGTTGTACTTCTGCAATCAGGGTGCAGTCCATATTTTCCAAGCTTGAATGTTATCATTTTAAACAACTGACTACTTATTTACTGAATTTTTTTCAACCTTTCTATATCTCATGCTCAATTTTACTTATGAATTGATTGTATTGTATGGCTCTCAAGTCAAATATTTTAATTTTCTTCTAATTTTGTTTGTTTTTTTTTTTACTCGTTTCCCAAGTCTATATTTATTAATATAGAAAAGTGGAAAATTATGATCCCTTCGAAAAATAACTTTTCTTGGATTTTGTAATTTATTCTCTTGGAGGTGATCTTAACACATTTGACTAATAATAGAATTGAATCTATTATTTTGACAGTAGCCCTTATAAAAACCAAATTAAATAGTCATTCTTTTCCTAAAGGACATAATCTTAATGACATAATCTTAATTATATATCTTGCTTTTATGTATCATATTATGAGAGAATGGTTGAAGAAGACTTGTATGATCTTTCATCCTAGAAAAGCTATTTAAGAGTCAAATCAACTAGTATCCTCTATGGTAAAAATTTGAAAATGTCCTGATTTCAGCCAAAACTATTTTTATACTCACAATATCTATTTTTAGCATATCTAATATTGGAATCCTGATACCAGACAAGGATAAGTTATGATAACTGTGTTGTAAACTACATCTATTCCTTTTCCTCATTGCCTCTGATAAGGCAATATTTCTGAGAAATATTATCATGTTGGTTCCCACCCTTTATGAGAGATTCATACTAGTCTTTGCAAAGTCAGTTAAATCTTATCTTGTCAAACATTCTACAAAGCTAAACATTTATGTTCTACCCTGTGCTGCCTATGACCCCTGCTTTTATTGACAATCAAATACTGCCAATGTGACTACAGCATGAGTTTCAATATTATTCTGTTGCAGGGTTGTTACTCTCTTGTCCTTGGCCCAATCCACTCAACTACTTGGTTTCTGGAGTGTTTCCCAAACTGACCTTCTAAGCTATTTCAAGGTCTTCAAAATACTTTGAGGATGCAAATGATAATGCTAATAAATAACTTCTTTATGAGCTATTGAGGCTGATATTTTCTTCAAATAGAAGCACTTATTAAAGTAAAAATGTAATTACTTCAATTCAAAATCTTTGATATTTACCTTAACCTTTAGTTATAGAAACATCTCATATATATATTTATAAAAAATATAATTTAGCTCAAATTTCAGGTGGTTTTTTCTTCCTCTTCCACCCTTTCAAATGAACGTGACTGTAAGTAGTCCAAGTGTACATCTGCAAGACCTATAAATCACTTGACAATTTCAAAGAAATTTGATGAACATATGCAAGTATCAGAGATTATTTGGTTTTTACAGCCTTTTGGAAAATCAGTACTGAGGAAAAGTAAATGAAAGGCTGAATTCAGTCTTCAAGAATTCTGCTTGGTAGTGTTTGGAGACTCAGTCAGCAACTGACTTTGGACAGTGCACACTTAACTCCAAATATCTGCAGCATACCGTGTTTGCTATCTGTAGTCAAGTCCTTGGGGAGATTGTAGCATTCACTGGGATTAGAGATTATAACTACTCTGACAGGGAGCTTTTCAAAACAGTTTGAATGTTTTCAAGAATCTCTGTATACTTTTCTTCCCCAAGCTTGCAACCTCACTCAAAATCATAATGCTTGCAATCAAAAATGAATAAAAAATTCTTCCACAAAGCCACCCAGCTACCAATCTGCTAGTAAAATCTACGAGCTCCAAGCACGACATGAAAGGCTGTTGAAACTGTTAAGGCAAAGCCAAGAAGAAAAGCATTGCTTCATAGCATGGGGTATAAGAAAACTGAGGGAATGAGTAAGAAGACAAATGAGGAATACTGTGTGTAAAAGAATATTATGATAAGATAGATTTTTTGTGTGTGTATATACATACATTCTAATTTATTGTTTTCTAGCTCAAAACATTGTTTTATAGCTCAAAAGCTGTCTTAATGCTACACAGAGTGAAAATATTTGTTTAACACCACAGAAAATGTGAATATCAGAAACAGGAAGCTGATTTTTCAGGGTATGAAATGAATGTATAATATATAATATGCTGCCATTCTAGATATAGTGATGGATTGATTCAATTTGTTGAACTAGAAATACATGAGTCATCACACACAATGCAAAATGTCTTTGAAAATCCCCTAGGCGTTTGTGAATGACTACCGACTGCACCTCAGGGAAATGACTGATGAATCTGTAAGTAAAAAATGAGTTATTGTTTTGTATCCTATGAGGAGACAACACAAGGATTCCAAAACCCATATTTTCAAAGTTTAGGTCTTGTATTTCTGTTCATTATTAGTTTAACTTGGTAGAGGCAAAATAAAAAAAGCTCAGTGAAGCTGTCCACAGTTGTCCACTCATTTGTGCGCAGTAGAATAAATATGTTTATTCAGTTCTTTCTTCTGTTTTCTTTTTACAGTAAAATATAAGCAAGAATCTTTGTTAGGAACAAATATTCCTAAAATTTTAAATGAAGTAAAGCTTAAATTTGACAAAATCCTAGAATTCTAATGAAGTTGATGAAATTATACTGAGTTTGAATGAATGACCTGGATGTTCACTTCTCTTTCTTTCCTTATGCTAATATTGTTTTGAAACCACTTTTAAACCAGTTCACCTTTTGCCTATATTGGAGTTGTATAGCTTTTTTCAGCTTCAACTGAAGCTTCCCTGAAGTATTAAATCTTAACTTTTCCTTTTAGATGAATATTTTAACAATATATTTTTTTCCAATGCATTAGCTGGAAATCCAAAACACATGTCATTACTTTCCATTTACAAAAAAACCCAACCATTTTAGCAATTTCTTAGGTAATAACATAGCGCAAACTTTTCATTATATACTTTACAAAGGGCTTTTAAAATTTATCAGAAAAAAACTCCTTGAATAAAACAGAAAGAAAACAACACACCAATAATAAAATAACAATGGATACTGTCAGTTGGTTTTACATAAACGATGAACCTCGGAAGAGGAATACAGTATTGCGGAGTACATACATTTTGCAGAAAGCACACACTGTGTAATGTTACCTGACAGTGTAAAGAGATTTACAATGAAAAGTATGACTAGAAATGTGTAAGCTAATCCACTGAGAGTATATTGAATGAAAAACTACATAAAAATGCTATTAAGACATAAAGAAGTCTGCCACTTTGACTTAGTATGAGATAGCTGTACCTAAATATTGCTTCTGTTTTCCAAATATGTTGCTCAATATCAGCTGTATTGAGGACTAAATTAAAAATTCTCATCCTGGGTTTGTCAATGGTTTCCTCATTTAGACTTGGACTATGTGTAAAAAACAAACATGTAAAGTTTAGGAAAAAATGGAACTTGATGTGCATAGTCCATGATTTGGTCTTATTACAAGGCAGAAACCAAAATATTTCAGGATTTCAGCAAAGATTTCCCTTACTGTGATAGAGGATAGAACCTATCCACATTGCCTCTTAATTTCAATTATTCGAAACTGTAAAAGGTGTAGAACTACAGACACATTTGTACACAAATTCCTGTAATGTCAATTATTCCTTCTATAAGCAATATTTTAATACTACCTAGTGTACGGGTCAATGACATTTGTTTCCCAACTCATGTTATCAACTAATAAAAATATTTTTACACAAACATTTGAATGTTATTCCTATGGATTTAGTTTTTGCTCTTTTGTAGTTTTCCACTGTAACTATTACAGTTTTCCATTAAAACAAATTATTTTAATGATTAGTATGATTTTAATTTCTAGCAGTATCTTTTAAAGTTATGTTGAGTTTCCTATGCTATTCTTATTTTTCCTCAGATTTTTTATTCCCTTTTGAAATTTCTATAATGTTATATAGATAGTAAAAATCACATCAGCAGAGAACCTGAATGTTCCAAGTCATTCAATAATAAAAGAGCTTCATTTTTCACCTTGTATGTGAATCAGAGATTCTTTCAGGACCTCTACAAAGAATCGTTGCAGTTACAGTACTTGTCATGCATTGTGAATTTTATGAACATTCTAGAGTGGTTTTGGTGACTTTAAATGGTTTGTTTTGAATTACATCTAAGTTATATTCATATTTTATAGATGCTCTCAGACTACCTCTGTCATATCCTGGAGATTTGTTATCCAGGTTTGTGGTACTTTGAATTGAATCTTCAGGTTTTAGCAATCAATTTTGTCTTCCAACCTAAAAAAAATAGACCTGACAAGTATGCACATCCATCTTAACTTCTTGGAAGACTTTATTGCTTTATATTACTTAATAATTCTGTGGCATCTCTGGGAATCTGCAGAAAGAACTAGAAATGTCCCAAATTATTTCCAGTCCTTTTCCCTTCCTTCCCTGGATTAAATGAGTCAGCAAAACAACAATTTTCAAAAGAATTGTTGGTTTACAGTTCAACAAAATCCATTTCTACTTTTGACCGTAATTCAACATAATGTCAGATACCCTGAAGAAAGAAAGGAAACAACATGGCATGAGCTACCCACATGACAGACCTCTTTTGAATGAGTTACAGAAACATCAGCTGTGATTGACTGCTGCTGGCCAGTGCCCCAGGAGGGCCTGTTCATAGCAAGAATTAATAGAAATTAGAACCTGGTAGGAAGAGGAAAACATTTTACCTTATATTCATAGTTCTGGTTGTTGAAAACCCATGCCACTGAATCTAAGCAGTACACTTTCCTAGATACTTTGCACTCTTTCATGGACCCAGCAGCTCCCATGGAAGTGTGAAATTCTCTCACATTGTAGACAGAGGAACACAATAATGACTTGATTTTATATATGTGCTTTTCAATTACTGTTTGTATACCTGTAACATAGACAAGTTTCCAAATATAAATAATGGTCTTTTTGGTGAGGCATTTCTATATATCAGTACTGATACTTTTGCATAGATAAGTCTGTAGCTTATTTTAAAGAATACACACACAATCTTGGAGACATAATACAAGATGAATCCTGTTTCTAAAAGGTACCTCAAACACTGAAAGTAAAATCTTTTCCAAAGAACAGCTGAAAACCAATTTTTCATTTACCTCTAGAGTGAACTTTCTTCATATGTTATAAGCCAGTAGGCATTACAAGGAATTATCTGACCAAAGTGCTTTGACATTTTTTCTTAATGTCATTGTGGTGGCATGCCTTTGATCAACTGTATTCCAAATTTATCTAAAATTGTTTATAGAAGAGATTAATCTGCACACAACTATCACAATCTATACGGAATCTAGCCTATTTTATGCTGGTTGGCTCTATTACCATAACAAGAATAAATAATTTGAATTCATATTCTGCAGCATTTCCATTATAGAAATATTTTTACTTAACCCTCTAATAAAAATCACAAGCCAAACATAAGTGAAGTAAGGTAAAAAGAACAAAAATATGGGATATAAGTGAAACTTAGAGAAGAAAGAAAGTACTACAATTTTGCAGCTGTGATGAGGAAAAACAGATGATAAAGTCTTGTGGCAGCTGTGCACTTCAGATAATATACTACAGAGATGGATGAATTAGCTCAGAATCATCGGTCTAGAGAGAAAAATATGTGCTCACCCTAGGGACATTTATGTCATAAACTTTCATAATACAGGAAGGAGTCTAGACAGGTAGTTTTATGAAAGAGTCTCCATTCAGAAAATTTACATGAAATTTATTCTTAGAATACAAAGGCATCTGATACTTCTCATGTAGATCTGGTTCATATCACATTATTAACAATAATAATGTTGTATATGTTGTCCATACAAAGTGTCACCCTTTTGCTATACATAGAATTTTGAGGCCATCCCATAATCACCAGGAAATTCACATCATCCAGTGCTGTATGAAATGCAAAAGTCTACACAAGTAGCTATTCTTTTTCGACATTTGCATTTCCAAAGCTAAAGAGATGATAACACATGATTTGCAGTTCTTAAGACTCTAGAAAAAAAAATATTTATTAAATCTCCCATGTGGTAAAACTAATCCAAAAGAGTAGGGAATACTGAGGCTGCCATCTTAATTTTCTGGAAAGGTCCCACTTACAAAAGTTGCAGCAGATTTATTCCTCAAGGGAAGTCCTTGAAATTATTATATATTTGATCTGTTGATTGATCAGTCAAGGAATAAACACACCCTATAGGCAAATGGAGTGGATCTACTATGACATTTCTTCCAAGGGGATCTCAAAGCATGACTTCAGTGGATAAAACTGAAGGTAACCTGTCATGGATTGACTGCATGGAGTAACGGCAGCTGCCATGGATTAACATCTGGAGCTGGTGAGTTTTTATTAGGATGATGTAGCTGTTTTTCAAAACTGCTGACTCACGGAAGCACACCTTGTCGTAAGGTTAGGTTGACAGAGTACTTCTTTCAGTCTTAGGATGAAATGTCCAATTTGATAGCAGACTGCAAGGAAGAGGATAGACTAGACTATATTAATGGGTCTTGATTTTGGATATCACTTTTAGTGCTAAGCTTATGCTTTTCCTATTTCTCATTGGAGGTTTGGATTTGCTCCTACTTTTCATGCTAGCTGAGGAAACTTAAGGTGTATCTTATTTTGAGGCGGGTTTCAAACCTCTTCTTTAGCTAAATGCAATTATTTTTGCATTAAAAATAAAATCATTTATTGAGCATTATGTCTCTATTATCTCCTGCTTAAGTCACTTTCATAATGAAGTATTTGACTTCAGTTTTATTCGTCATACTCTTGTACCAACCTATGCCTCCCACTGCCCCCTTAATACACTCTCCCAAAAAAACCTTGTCACAGAGGATTTTACAGATCAGCTAAGCTCAATAGTGACTGGAATGTTTTCACATTATGAAAAAAGCATTTCTGAAAAAGGAGTTCTACCTGACACCAGGGTTCAATGGAAAGAAAGGAAATCCTGAAAAGCTTCCTCAGGAGCTTTTTTCCATTCTCAGCTGAGCTATACCAAAGCTTTTGCAAGTTAATCTTGCATCAGAGCTTTTCAATGTTTTTATTTGTTATTGTAGGTAACATTACCAAAATAAAATTTTCTTCCAATATGTAATAGAAATGCTTAATCCCAGATTATTCTGTCTCATGGCTGGGTCAATTACTTAATATTGTACATTTAACTTTTTTATTCTATCCAGAATATATTTAGTTTATATGGTATTTAAAATTGTAAAAATAAGTAGATATTCTATTTTTGCAACAGAGTCAGAAAATAGATGTGGAAACCTCTGAAATTCTCAGTCAAGTAGAGTTAAGTGACTAGACTAAGAAATAACTTCAAGATAACAGTTCTATTTGGAAGCAATAAGACCATAAATGCCATGTCAAACACTTCAAATTTGCCAGCTCAAGGAAGACAGCCTCTGTTGCCTGTAAGGTTGAAATTTTATTTCAAATATAAAGAAAACTTAAAATATTAGAGCAAGAAAAACTTGGAGGAAAATTTTAGCACTTCTGTAAATAGGGGCATTTAATTTGCCCATTATTTTTATCAACATTGATGATAGAAATGAGACCTAAATTTAATAATCTCCATTAAATTTATCTTCCCACTAAAAATATAAATATACAAATTCTAGGTTGGCCATTAGGCAGCTGAGAACTGAAAGGTTAATGGCAGCATGAGGTAATTTACTGTGACCTAATCTGTATTACAGCTGTATCTGTTACTTTTTCCAGTCATCAATATCTGATGGTTTGCATAACTGTCAAAAAGCCTCATAGCTCTAAACATTTTACAGACTTTACCAGAAATGTATGATTCAGGTTGTTAAGACCATTTGGAGTTTAATATGTGGAGTTTATTGAGAACAATTTCTTCCCCTACTGACTTAGCAAAAGAAAACCAATACATAAATTATGTTCGAAATTTTATGTTCAAATGATTGAAAAACATTCTGATAGGCGATAGAAAATGCAGATTCGGTAGCATGTTTTCAGAAGCTTTGTTTGATAAAGACTTAAATTTAGCATCCTACTGCTTTCACAAATGAACTTAGGTGCTCACTGTCTGGAGGTATTAGATAATTTTTGTGATAGTTGTGATTTATTGGTGTATGGATTTTTGTGATTCAGTGTTGTCTGCTTGTCAAGTTTAGTTTGCCAGAAGTAAAATGAAAGTTTAGATGATTTTGGGACCTCTATCCTTGTTGAAAAACAACTGCCTTCTACTAGTCAAGTGTCTGAAAGTCTAGCGATGCAAATATTTTTCTGAGATGGGTCATAGTTTCATGGAAATTTTATGTTCATTAATTAGTAGTCCTTTTTTATCCATGGATGCAAGATGCTTATGCTATTCTACCAAGGCACTTTGTTATTTAGTAGAGTAGGAATGGATTAATTTTGGAATTCCTCAAAATGAATACCCTAAATCCAGTTAGGTAAGCCAAAATATTTTTTCAGATATCTTTGCTTTGTGTTTTTCGGTTTGGTTTTGTTTGCTTGTTTGCTGCAGTGGGTGTGGGGCTGTTGGTTTGTTTTTTGTTTCAAATTTGACTTTTTTTTTTCTCAAGAATCAATGTTTTCCTCAGAATTTGTTCATTTCAACTTTGTTGAAAAATTCTAAGTAAATTTGATATTTACTTAGAATGAGGTATGCAGGTCACTAGGTATTGATACATTTGGAAATACCAAAAATAACTTGTTAAACTGTAGTTTATCTGGGGAGCTAGGATATCTTTGTTATGATAATATTTATAGCACCTGACATAGTGAAGCAGGATGAAGGCACAGACCCTCCCCAATAGAAGTTAACTAGATAATCTGCTATGGCAAAAGCTACTGGTTCTGAGTGCTTTAGTTAAGTTCACTGATAAACATCTGGTGCTGATCTTGGCCTGAATGATGGAGGGCAAACAGACTCAACAGAGTAAAGACAGGACTTCTTGAGGATGAGGTGTTAGCAAAGAAAATGATTACAGAACAAAAGCTGGCTTAATTTACTATGACAAGATACGATTTCAATGAAGACAGACAGGTAAATTTGTTTTAAAAGCAGAGTAAATTATCTTGCTCTATCTTCAAAATAAATGGTACTCTGGCATTAAGTAGGGTTACTGTTCACAGCCCATGAGCATTCATAAAAAGAAGCATGTATGTCCAGGCTTAATAAAGTCTGAGGTTAAATAAAATTCTGGCAGGCAGAATTTGGTAATGACAAACCTACTGAAAGCATGAGATGACCATGAAGTCTTATTGCCAGCATGTCAAAGGGATAAAAAATGTCCTGAAAGAGTATCCATAAAGATACAATAATTCTGAAATATATGGTAAGTGTATTATATATATATATATATATATATATATATATGTATGTATTTTTTTATGCCCTGGCTTTAACTGTATACAGTTGTTAGATTTATTGGTTAAAATAGTATTATCTGACAGGTTAAAAATATCTTTAATCCAAACTGTGCATTATCTGTCTCAGCTAACATATTTAACTCAAAGGCTTGGAAATGAAATCTTGAAAAATATTTATTTACATTAAATATATGAAGACTGGGTATTGAAAGAACTGAGTGAGAATTAATTGAATATTTAATGAAACAATAGGTTTGTTCCAATTTCTACCTGTGCGACTTGCAGAGATCCTCATAAATGAAAATTTGCTAAGATATTAAAGCACCTACAGTATGTGTCTTCCTAAGGAAAAAAATGCATTATCTATAAACTGTAGCTAGCAAAGGTTTTGTTGTTGGTTTGGGTTTGTTTGTTGTTGGTTTTTGGGTTTTTTGGGTTTTTCTTTTGTGGGGGGAGGTTGGGGTTATGGATGGTTCTTTTATTTCTTGCAGCTCTTGGAATCAGCCTTCGATTAAAGTTGGAATTAAGATGCACTATAGATTGAAATTTAATTCCACATCATGTAATTTTCATGTAAAAAAGGTTGATTGCTCAAATTGCTCAGTAAGCAGAGGGAAGTAAAACATCTGTTACTTATTTAAATTAATATGTATTTATCAGATAACACTGCCAGTATGTTTGGCACCATTCACTATACAACAGATCTGAGAGTCAGACTGGTGCAATGCAATTCAACAGGAAAAATTTTCAATCTGATTGCAAAAATGAATTTAAAGAATGATGCTTCAGCTGAGTGAAAAATTTACATGAAGAATGTTTAATTAGTATCTCTTTATTCATTCATTCTGAGAGTACTAGAATTTAGCTTAGAGGACACATGAACAAAATTGAAGAACCTTCCTAAATGGGTTTGAATTTAAAAATCAAAACTCTACTGCAGTCATATCCTACTTGATAATGGAGGTGTTCTTGTTTTCTGCCCACTAGTATTGGTTTTGAATTTAGTTACTTAATTTTAAGGGTATACTCAGTCTTTTTTTTTCTTAAGAAAGTTGTTTTAAAAATAAAAAAGCTAATGAATGGGAGCATAGAGTATATGTGATGAGTTGATGTGAGGTGTAAAAAAAAAAAAGAATATTCTTTTTCAGATGATATGCAAAATAAGGAAGTGTTGAAATTATCTTGGAATTGGTCTAGTTAAGGAATTACTAAGAGAAGAAGATAAAAAACTGATTCCAGTTATGCCTTCCAGCTATGCTTCCTTTCTGACTCATAATTAAAAATAGTGTATAACAACTCAGTCAAAACCTAATAAACCTAAAACCTTCCAGAGATTAAAGTATTAAAAAAGAGTAAATACAAACAGCTACTACAGCCCAGTCTGTCTTCATATACCTTATGATTTTACTGGAATGTTTATAAACACAACGTGACACCTACATCATACATGGCCATAAACAATTTGTGCTTGGGTCAGCCACCATGTCTCCAGAAGAGCTCCCTCTCTATTAATATTAAGAGACAGCTGTGACTGTTCAGTCTAAACTCTCATGGAAAACTGAAACAGCACTATATAGAAACAGAGAGTTGAGTGAATAACTTGCTTTAAATTATGTATATGATTGAGTTAGTCCTTTATTCTCCTTGTGGCTTCTCTATAAATAGATTGTGATTTCCTCCCATTTATTTTTCATTATATTTCACTCTGTAAATATAAACAAAAAGTCTTATTTAACGTATTTACACAGATTATTGAAAATGCAATCAGTATTGCTTCTATATTTTCCTCATGACTCAAGATTATTTTATTCCTTTCATTCTTGCTGTCTTCATCTCAGGAATAACAACTGGTATATAGTACAAGTCTCTCAATCTGTGCTTCTTAAAAGGAAGGATGAGTGGAAATACATTTCCTTTTTTAGTGAACTTAAGCTAATTGTCTGTGAGCTTGCTTTTCTTAGTTACTCAGGGAAGAAATCCACCAGTCATCCAGAGGCCCATATAAGACAGAGTGCAGATTGCTGGTTTTTCCCCACTACGGTTTGTGTTTGGTGGTCCTGCATGGTTGGCCTTCATATTTATCCAGTTTCCCATTTTTTCCCTAGAGAGAAGATAAATCAAATCAGAGGCCTTGAAACTCTTGATTCCAAGTGTTTTAAGGAGATGGCTAAGAATACATAAGGCACGCTGTTCTCATTTTTCTATAGTTCTGGGTGACTCCAAATAATACTGGACAAGTATATGGCTTGTTAAGAAACAGGAAGGCTTGAACTGATATAAATAAGTCCTGGCCAATAAACAAGAAAAGGTGATAAAATTTTCAGCTAAAAGAAAAGCCACAGTAGAGCACCATAAAGAAAAAAGTTGATTAGGGATGGCTTGCTGACAGTTTCAGGCACACTTGTTGATGAAATGTTTTCACTTAACAGTGCATCTTATAGCTGTCTGAGAAGTGCGAATATATGAGAGCAACAGCTCTGCAGACACGAAGTCCAGTTTGTGAGGAGAAGAGGACAGGAAGGCACTGATCTCTTCTATGTGGTGATCAGTGACAGGACCCAAGGGATTGGCCTGAAATTGTGTCAGGGGAGGTTTAGTTTGGATATTAGGAAAGGGTTCTTCCCCTGGAGGTGAAGGGTACCCAGGGAAGTGGTCCCAGCACCAAGCCTGCCAGAGTTGAAGAAACATTTGCACAACAGTCTCAGGCCCATGGTGGGATTCTTGGGGCTGTCTTGTGAAGGCCAGGAGCTGGACTTTGGTGATCTTTGTGGGTATTTTCCAACTCAGGATAGTCTATGATTCTAACTAATAAAAGTAGAAGTCTGTTTTGCTGTGACACTGTTAGGTTAGTGACCTCTCCCTCTCATTATCTCAGCTCATGAACTTTTCCTCATGTTTCATCTCCCCTGCCTAGCTGAGGAGGGGAGTTATGGAGCAGCTTTGGTGGGTATCTGGCTTCCAAACACAAAACAAAAACCAAACCAAACTTGCAGGTTGGAACAGAAGACTGGAGAGACTGGAGACTAGAGCCTGGAAATTTGAGACTTGATGTTTTTAAAGGATTGGTTATTGATTTTAGGCTCCTAATGTAATGTTATGAGGGAAAAAAAAGACATCATGACAGTTATATAAACAGGAATATAGCTAATAAAGGGAGAAAGTGCAAGGAAATTAAGTTTTAAAATGTTTGATCTGAGGTCTTTTTGAAAAAGAAGGTTGGTATTTTTTAAGCCAGTTATTCTCTGGTCCTCAAATAATAGGTTCAACATAAAGGCTTGAACTCATACTGTTGGCTAACGAGAGATCAAGATTTGATATTCTGAGCCTATCCAATTTTTGGAGAAAGATCAAAATTAAGAGGTAGAAAGTAAAGAAAAGTGATAACAGTGCAAAAAAAAATCTTATCAATATTGGATACAAAACCACAGGAACTGAGAGATTTCTCATCATTTCAATGGCTTTTGAAACTTTTCCTTAGAGAGAAAAATGGATAACTATGCATCTCTAGTATACCCAAGTTGTATGTTCATCTGTTTGAACCTAAATGGTTTGTGGACCAAATTGAAAAGTCTTGTTTTGTATCAACAAGTAGTTTGGTTTGCATTATTCAGAGAACTTAAGGGGAAAGCAGTGTTCGCTGGTAACAAGGATGAATATAATCAGATGCAATCATTACTCTAAAGCTTAATGACTCTTATAAAATAATGAACAATGTCAACGTCATGTGCCATGCTTTAAATAATTGATTGCTTAATAGCATTTTGATGGGAATGCAGTTCCCAAAGAGAATCCTTGATTGCATTTTAGTGTTGATAAGTAATAGTGAGGGACATATCTCCATAGACTTATGTATTCATTTCAACTCAGATAGGTATGAAATACTTGGCTAAAGAAAAGTGAAAAAGATGTTTTTAAAATCCAGTTTTATATGTTACGTTATTGCAACGTTTCTGCTTTCAAAAGTTATTGGCATGTACTAAATGCAAGGCTAGATAATTTTATTGACGATCTTTACTTCAGATGGTTAACTATACTTTCTCTTCTTCTCTTTCAATGTTTTGTTTTCAAGAAAAATAGATGTAAAGAAAAAACAAGAAGAACAAGAATAGGCTGTAAAATTTTTAGCTATAGTAGAGATACTTTTTTTCCAATTTCTTAAGTAGTACTGAGTTTTATTTGCTTGTTTAAACACCTGACACTCACTTTAAGACACTTTCATGAGAAATGAATATTTCAGTCATTTCAATGTAAGCCAATGTAAGTCATCAGACTGTACAGAAAGAATTCATTTAGCACCTCTTTTTTCTCTCATTTTTCTTCTTTTCACATGCCACAATTCATCTAATGTATTAGCTTTCTATATCAGCAAAACACTCCTGAAAATTCTCTTCTTTACAGATTTTTCATACCCTCATAATTCAATGTTTCTCTTCACAAAAGAGTGGGAGGTTATGAACCTGCATTCATTGAATTGTGTAACAGGCATCTGGAATATCATTAAAATGAAACTCTACAGAAGGCTATTTTCTGAAAGGATATAAAGTTTTAAAATGTAGCTGAAGTCAGTTAAAGGAAAAAGGAAACAAAAGCAACTGAAAAGGCATATATTATGAGTTTATTTTGCATCAAGTAATATTAATTAAACAAGTTTCAAACTCAGTGATAAGGATACTCAGCTGCTACTATTTTGTATACTTTTGAACAATTACATTCTCTATGCTGTTTTTAAGATATTTTCCCTGCATCAGTTGAGGTAAATCCACATATACAAATGTTGAGGAGACATTCAGACAGAATATGTGTTCGTAGAAATATGCTCTGAATAATTTTGTGTTTGAAATCAATCGTAACTTTCAAAATACAGTACAAGCCAAAGAGAACTTGAAAATTACCCCAGGGTACCTGTGGAAGGAGTGGAGGAGGAAAAATTTTTGTGTCACCCCTTGTAGTGACCCTTGAGGAAACTGCCTCTTAAGTCTGTAGTGAGAGGAAATAGCCATTACCAACAGCACTGGATGTTTGGATAGGATCACTCTGGGGGAAATCTACAGGCCTTAAATAACCATAAAAGATTGCTGTTCTCATTAGAAATAGATCTGAAAATACAGAAATGATTCATTGCTATCAGGATACCACAGGTAAGATTTGCCTGTAAAATTCTTAGAAATAACAGAATCTTCTGCACAGATCCTGGACTCCAAACTGTAATAGAATTTTTCTTCATCCCATTTAAAATGTTAAAGTTGTACTTGTTTATTTTTCTCCCTTCCCATGAAATTTTTTTCATGAATTTGTTAAGAATTTTGGAATACAGTGAGAACTATTGTGAATTTGAAGATTCAGTGGGGTTTTTTTTGTCAAGTGTTTTTCCTCGTCTTCCCAGAGCTGTAGTTTAAAAAGTAGAAATGAAAATAAATAGAAATAAAGTGGAAAACTACTTGAACTGAAATCTGTAGATATTGAAAGAAATGGCTATAAAGTCATTAAGCTCTACAGAAACCAAGATAGAAGCTAAGTTGCTCATAATTTATTTTGAAAAATCCTTATTTATATAGAAAAAACTAATATATTCAGATGACATTGCCTTTCAGGATGGGATGGTGAGTTTTCCTCTACCTTTTTTTTTTTTTTATGGAAAGTGAAATGCAGTATATTTGAAGATATAAGATCAAATCAAAATATGCCTGAGAGGAAAAGGTGGTATCTTTCCAGTGATCATTACTAAGGCTTCAGAATATCCTAATTCAAAACCATTTACAATACAACCAAGTGTCCATAAGAAATGACCACTCTTTTTCAAAGTGATTCATAAAACCATAACATGTATAAATTTACATGTTTTATACACACCAAAAAAAACTGACACACAACCAAACTAAATTGTAATTCAAAACTTCATAATGGTATTTTCAGTGCCCCTATTTCAATGAGCTGTTTCCAGGAAGAGAGAAAAAAATGCATTTTTCTATGTTCTAGATGCCTGATGTGCTCCTGAATTATAAATTTGTATTCACTTCTCACTTAGCAATTATTTGATTATTCATTTCTTGCAATGCATAAAATCAAGACCACATCACCCCATGATGCATTCAG
>NW_005054310.1:166367-171422 GCF_000277835.1 Geospiza fortis | reverse complement strand
TCAGCAGGAGAATAAAATTTTTCAAAAAAGATGTGTGAAGCGAGATTTCCAAATATTTTTTTAGACAGTGACATATGGGTTTTAATACTTACAAGTACCAAGAATTTAGCAACCTTCTGCACGAATTTATGGAAGCTGTTATATGCTCAGTATTTTGGAAAATCTGGCTTACAAATTGCATGTCTAAATTTAGTTCTGGAGCTTGTTTTAAGTCAGTGATTAAGAAAAAGATGATGACTGATATGTTGCATTGCATAGATATGAATTTCATCCCTAATTTCCCCAAACTAATTTTTTCCATGTTTTTGATTCTCTTTCCTGATGCTGTTGTAAAGAGAAATTTTGCTGCTACCCTTAGAGCTTGACATGTTTGAAAAGAAAGCAAAAAATAGGTTGAGGTTTCAAACTAGAGAATGTCCATGCCTTTATGAAAGAATTAGAATCTCAGATGCCACATTTGCAGTCACGTTCCATTTTACCATCATACTGTATATCGTTGGCTTAATCTTGTAAGAACTAACAACTTTCAGAAGATGTTAAGGGCTTTTAGCCATTGTGATATCAACAGAAGTTGGCATAAGTAAGATGGTTTTTCAAATATATCTTAAATATGAAAGCTGTACCTAGATATTTCAACAGAAGTCTGGTGCTTTACTTCAAATTTTAAGATTTTGGCTGGATTGCTTTTCTGAAAAATCAAAGATGTGCCTTAAATCATATGCACAATTCATTCTAGAGTGTTTCATAATATATACCAGGGCACTGGACCAGTGCCCATGATGATTTATTAATTGTTATTCAATTTAATTTTGTGAAAACAAACTAACAGTGGAGTGCTGTGTTCTAAAGAAAATATTGAGGGAAAATGGCAAGAAATTACACTGAGCAGTGGTCTGGGAAATAAGGAAGAGGCAAGGAAAGAGCTTCACACACTGATCTTTGAGATGCAGAAGCCAGTAATGCATATTTCAAGGCTGCTAAACCTAAACTGGATGGAAGAAGTTTCATTCTTAGCAAGACATTGCCATCTACCTGTAGGTTTGCTAGCTCTAGTACCTTAATACCACAATTAGTTTAACAGCTAGCTTACTATTGACTGGCAGCATGAAGCAGGAATTCTAGAGAAACCTAACACTGCCTGAGCAGGCATCACGACTGAGTCTGCTAGGACTGACTCAGTGAGGAATGGTTGCACCTTTCTCCTTCAAATATCTTCAAACCCAAGTGTTTTAACACGGTTATAATAGTCTTGTGTAATGGGAAAACTTTATGGAGCATTGGAGAGGAAGGAATATATCTTAAATAGAGTGGGAGCTCTTTTTTGCACCTATCACAGACTGAGACCTTTCTAGACCATCTTCGTAGCCATGAAGGTGAAGAAGAAAGTTTTCATATATGAATTTAAATCTTCCTTATGTTCCTTTGTATTCAGTTGAAAATCATAACTTTATGATTGGTAGTTCTTGTAAATATGGCAAACAACGAGTTTAAAAGGGGCCCCTATGCCAGGGCTGTTGTAGAAACATCACACTAATAATAAAATAATGCGGACAGGCTGTCTATAGGAATCAACCACAGACAGTTTTATGATGGTTTTTACTTCTAAAAAGCCCTGACCACTCACTATTTCCCTGGACCTGTGGTAATTTCTGTTTGTCCATTTAAAAGCAACAGGGTGGGTAAGTCCTTCTGAGACTGCTCTCACTGCACCTTCTTTTAACACTGATGGGGACTGCTCTCATTTCCTTCACTTCTCTTTCCATTAGCTCTCTGAGATGTGTGTGTATGAGAGTGTTCTTTACTGCTTTCAACTATAAATTAAGAAAGACTACTAACTCCATTTTAATAATGGATTTAAAGTTAATGGGAAAAAAAAGCAACCCAAAGTAAAACAATTCATCTATAAGAAATGTGAACAATTTCAGTAGTGTTTTAATCTTTTCTGGACAGTTATAAGTGTCCATTTTTATCACTTGTACCTTCTCCATTGCCATAATACAATGAGATATGCTAAAAGGGGACATGTTCATGCTCAAAATGGTCAAAACTATAAACACAAAACAAATTGTGTGTATCTGTGTTTCTGTACTTACATATATGGGTGGCTTATCTTGAATTATAAAATCCCTGCTGTGAAAAATTGATCACATATAAGAATTGTAAAAATTGTTGGAATTAGAAATTGTTGAAAATTATGGCATTTAAGGAAATAATAAAGGTTGTAATTCATATTTTGAATATCCATTATTTATATATACATACCACACCTACTTCAGTACAAAGTAGACATTTTCTGATTTTAAATAGGGGGTATAGAATCCTCATAAGACTAGATAATAAATAAAAAATGAAGAAAAAAAAATCTTATTTGCCTCAGTGCCTGTATTCATAAAGACTGTTAATTATTTTAGAAAAAGTCTTCAACATTTTTCTATATTATGCAGCTCTCAACATACTGTCAGCAAAAAAAACCCACACAAAATGAAGCAAAAAACCTACACAAGAAAATAAAATATTTATGGATAACCAATCTGAAGAAAATTTCATAAACTTAAACTGTACAGTCAAAGTATTCTCTGAGAAAAATAAAAATTACTGGAAAAAGTGTCAAACACTTGAAAGAATTGCAAAAAATCTGAAAATTACAAATTTTCAGGAGGTAGATGTGTCCAAGAGTAGAATAAGAAGACCAAAGTCCAGTATTATGGTTTTTAATAGATAGGGTTGGAGGGCACTAAAGTAGGTGCAAAATTCACATGAATTCCTACTCATAGTGGAGCTGAGTCTATAGGGCATGTCAATTATTGTAGCCATAGTGCTTGTCATTTTCATGTTATACAGACTTTAATGTATTGCTAGTCCAAAGAAAAACATCAAGAAATACAAATCAGTGAGACTCCTTAGCAGTACAGTTTATCAAATTCTACATGGTGTGGGGACAAGCAACTAAAAACAACCTTTGATTTGTGTTATCTGGTGCAAGTCAGTGCAACATGGGAAGGAAAAAAAAAGAACCAGATCACCTAATCTTCAAAAATAGTATGCCAAGTGATTTGATTGGTTAGTTGGTTGATTTGTTAGTTGGTTGGGGTTTATTTTTGAGAAAATGCTCTACTTCTGTATTTATTGCCTCCACCAGTGCCCTCATTATATTTTACAAGAGGACAATGTGCTTTGATGTGTATCTCCGGTACTTTAATAAATAGCATTGATTATCATAATATTTTTTCACTGAATATTTGTACCAAAGGCTAATTGGCATATTTTACTGAATTTCAATAATTTGTTGATTTCAAAATCCAAATCTTCTTAGTTCCAGTATGGATTCCACCTATCTTGGATCCAAATAAAAGTTAACCATTGTCATTTGACTTTGGAAATTAAGGAAGATGCAAATATGTGAAGTGACTTGGAGCAAAACTCTAATGAAACAAAGTACTAACTAGGTTTCTGAAGAGTTCCTCATGGGGACCACTTGGAGTTGCACCAGATTTTAAGAATATGGAAAATCCTTCCTTTGCACAGAAACACAGAAAATCCTACAGTAGGTAAATGTCAGTCCTTGTAGTAATAGGGAGAACATACACAACAGTGATGTAGTTCATCAAGCCAAGTACTCCAGAGTAGATAGAGAGACAAAGCAGAATCTTAACCCAGAAATCCCCTACCTTTTCCTTAATAGGACTGAAAAAAAAATCAGCAGAAAGGGTGGTAACAACAAAAATATTAGGTATTTGTTTTATTAATTTCTTGAAAATAACCTCCTTCAAAGAGACTAGAATCTTTAATGGGAGGATTAAAACTGTCCTAACACTTCTTAAAAGACTGGACCCAAGGTAGAATTGGAAAGAATACTCAGCTGTGCAACTCCAAGATGAAAGACATTTTCAAATCAACCATGGAAGAGTATCCAAAAATTCCCTTTTTTTTTTTTTTTTTTAATAGACCTTTGTATGTTGTTATATTCATAGTAATAGATTTACTGAATCAGGGTATGCCGCACAGTTAACATGATTTTTGAGTTGTCCAGTTATTGATAAGGAATCACAAGGTGTTATTGCTGCTGTGAGGAAAAAAGAAGAAAAAATACCTTGGGTAAGATGACTGAGCACAGTCAAATCTAACTTTCCCTCCGATAGAACTGAAATACAGACTACATAGGTTTGTGAGAAGGCATAGTGCTGTGTCTCTCAATAGGGGGACATTAAATTCTCCAAGTATATTGGAAAATAGCCCTTTGGATTCTGAGGAAATTAATTGGACAATTTCCAAATGCTTTTTTATGTTTTTTAAAACTAGTAGCAATGGGCTGCTGTTTTGGCACACTGGCATAGCTCATGAGCCCATTGATTCAGGATCAGATGATATTGTTGATTTTGCTCTTTTCAGAGGATCACCTGTTTTGTAAATGTTTTAAAAAGGTACAAGAGATATTTACTGACAATTGCATTAATATTTCACTTAAAGGAAGCTGCCAGTGACATAGCTACACTGTAAAGCTGGAAACAGTAAATGTAGGATAATCTAGATCAATTGTTGAAAAAAAATTTCTATCAGTGTATCAGAGAGCATTTTTGATTCTTAACAGTTTATAGTACAAGTTTCAACAATGGGAGTCATGATTTGCTAACTCTTCTTACAAGAATGGAAGTTATTACCTTGAATATATTATCTTTATAACAAAAGAGGGAATTGTTTATGTTTCAGTGTACAGAATTTTTTTCCAGAATAAAATACCCTGTGCAAAGGAACTGAGAGAAATTTTCTCATAAAATGAGATTCTTAACACGCATATTTAACATTCTGCATTATATTTATCTTCTATACATTTGAAGTATTTTCATTGCCTTTACTTAATATTTACATAATTTAAATTTCCATATGTTTCTAACTTGAATTCTTCCCCTGAAAAATTTGTATTTTTACCCTTTTATCTATCAAATATGGAAACTCTGAAATTGATCTTTTCATTCTTAAAAGATGATCCCCCATCCCTTGAACCATTCAAGGTCAAACTGGATGTAGTGGATCAACCTGATCAAGTGAAAGACATTC
>NW_005054310.1:54548-166346 GCF_000277835.1 Geospiza fortis | reverse complement strand
GGTGTTATTAAGAGCCCCCTCCAAAGCCAAGCCGCTCTATGGGGCTGTAATAAGGACTGTCATTTTTCCCCTGATGGCTTTAGAACATATCACATATATTCCATACATATGAAATATATGTGATATGTACTAAATGTGTATGCACCCACAGGCTGTCTAATATGAGCAAATCTGACTTGTAGGTGAAGCTGCACTCCTCTGTTGCTCACACCATGCAGATTCTCAGTTGTATGGCATGGCCTATTTCACAGCTGGTAGAAGTCAGCAGTAGTCCATGCTGAATCAGAGTCTGGGTGATAAGCTCCCTTCCTTCAGTTCATCTGACACTGACACTACCTCTCTGAATTTCAGTAATCCTCTTTCCATTTTGTGTCTTAAAGAAGAGAGTACAACAAAGCTGCATCAAGGAGCAGATGAGGGAATGCAATTTAACAGACAACTATAATGTTGTTGCTTCACGGATAACGCTGAAGTTTTAAAGCAGAGCCTGAACCACAGCTGCTTTATTAAGTCATTTCTGATCGCAACCACAGGAAGCCAAACAGCAAGCAATCACTCTGCCAGTCTTCAGTTTCAAATTTTCTTTATTACTGTACTTAGAAATTTACATTAGCAGCCAAATTTTGCCAAAACCTCTGGAAACACTCCTGTTCAAGCTGCTTCTATGGGCAAGAAATTTCAGGCTTCAGACTAAACATCAGGATTTGATTTTCTATTTGCATCATTTGTCATTTTGCCAGAAATATATAGTAGAAAGGTATCCAAGGTAATACTTATTGAATGCTGTGTGTAAATTGAAAAGTAGGAAAACAGAGTTTATTTATTGCACCCTAGTTTTACACTATGCAAAGTTATATAAACCCTACTGCACATCTTGTGGTGGGCAACCTCCCAAAAAAAGTGGATGTCAACTATAGTTGCTAAAGGGAGTTTTGGCAAACAGAAGTGCAGTGGAGTGTCAGAATGCTCTTTGCTTAGGCTTTGCACAAGGCTGATGATGTCTGCTCCTATGAGCACAGGAATCTCAGTGCTTGCTGGCTCCTGGAAACAAATGATCTGAAAAGGAGCAGACAGAATCAAGGGCAATTCCATCTACTACCACTACACCTTTATTAAATGCATGCTGCATAGTTTTGGATAAGGCTGATGTCCTCAGGCTTCAGAAAAATACCAGGTTACTGCTCCAAATTTCTAACTACTTGAGGAAAAGTCTGAGCTCCAGTGCAACATGCCAGCATGTGCAAACGCATCCTACAAGATGAAGGAACATGTTTATTCAATCATTTTAGATCTCAGAAAAAGTTTTATAATGATGAGGTATGAGAATAATGTTGTTGGGTAATACAACCCCCTTTTTTTTCAATTTCTTTTTTATAATGCACTTGATGAGGTGACAGATTTATGTTACCTCATCTAACACCTTATTCTTTCTTTTAAGACCTCTGACCATCACAGGATGATGCTGCTTTTCTTGCAAACTCTTATATTATGTATGAATTTCATTGTATAACAAACATGAAAAAAAAATTGTCTATATATGAGTAAAAATAAACAAAATCACTTTAAATAATTATTCTTTTTCTTGTCTGTTTCTGAAGCATGACATTCATTTTGGTGCTGGAATGTGATCTTGCATACGGCATTAGATTTGCATAAATTAGATTTTGGATTTCACAGAACATGGTAAGGCTCCTAAATACCAGGAGAATATCTGAAATATCAGAACATTTCTCAGGTGGGCTCCTTTATAAATATTTTCTGTGTTTTGGTTCCTTTTTTTTTGTTTGTTTGTTTTGCGTGAAGGTTCTCTGCGTGTTTGATTTTTGGTTATTTCTTTTTTTTTTTAATGAAAGCTGGTTTTCTCTTGTGGTCAATATCTCTTGTGATCTTGATCTCAGGTCTTTGCTCACATATAAAAATTGATAAGATTTGCAATAAAAGAACAATAATTAGCAGCTCTGGAGGTCATCTAGTACAATGTTCTATTTGAAGTGGGACTGTTCCAATATCAGTCCAAATCAGCAATGTCTGTGTGCAGCAGAGAATTGAAAATCTCCAAGAAAATAAGTCCCTTGACCTCCTTAGGCAACAAGTTCCAATGTTGTATCATACTGGCAATTTCACTGCCCTATTAATATTTTTTTCCAGCCTAAAATGTCAAAGACATTAATTATGGCAACTTTGTTTTGTTATGTTGTTTGGTGCTACTTTGAAGAGCATAGTTCTGTTGTCTTTGCAGCTGCCAAATGGCAAATGGCCGTAGACATTTCCTAGATTTCCCCTCAATCTTTTCTGTATTGATCAAAAATTCCGTCATCCTCCCTTCACAGTACATGTGCTCTGGATCCCTGCTCATCACAGAAGCCCTTTGCTGAGCTTCTCTAGTTTCTCCACATTCTTGAACTGGATGGAAGACAAAACTGTATGTCATACTCTGGGTATAGCCTCATCAATGCCAGATAGAGAGCAGCAGCTTCCCTTGATCCTCCAGCCATATTCCTCTCAACACAGACCAGTGCACTGTTTGTTTCCCATGCAAGGACACTGTTTCCTCTCGGGTTCACTATAATCTTTAGTCTGTGGTGGATAGACCCAGCCTGGATGTCAGGTACCCAATAAAGCCACTCTATCATCTGGATGGGGACAGAAAATATAGCAAAAGGTTTGTGAGTTAAGGACTGGGAGAGCTCACTCACCAAATATCATCATGGGAAAAACAGACTGAACTTGGGGATATTAACTGAATTTATTACCAACAAAATCAGAGCAGGATAATGAGAAGTAAAATAAATCTCAAAAACACCTTCCCCCCATGTGAGAGACTGGAGAAGATTGCTGGCTTAAAACATATCAGGTGCATGTGTGGGGACAGGGGCAAGTCAGGTCTGGCCCAGCTGAGGTGATGCACTGCCCCATACACCCTACCCCTAGGCACCCTGTATCCCAGCCCTGCAACGCCTGCCAACCACTGGCTCACCAGACACACATCCCAACCCTGGACCCTCTAACCCAGCTCCTGAGTGGCCAAATGGCTGGAAGTCCCACCTGGGGGAAGGGCCCAGAATGATACTTAGGCCAAAATACAAGGTGAGCACAGCTTGTCCCTACCTTCCCTTGGATTTTATATCAGCTGGAATGCCTGGTCCCTGCCAGGAGCCTACTCCAGCACAGGCTTCCCATGGGACCACAGCCTCCTTTCAGGCATCAGAGCAGCCAATTTTCAATTAATCTAGTAGTTCATTTTTCCAAAGACAGGTTTATATTTCTCAATTTTCAAATGGAAATGCTGTTAAAGCTTTACTAATAACAAGGTAGAATATGTTCACCAATGTCTGCTCATCAACACAATAATTTGTTTCATAGCAGAAAGTTTTTGTTTTGTCAAGCTCTTTGTAAATCTGTGCCAACTACTCCAGAAACACTTATCCTTCATATGCTTGGAATAGAATCTAAGAGTAAATGTTTTGTGACCTTTTTAGGGGTCAGCATAATCATGACATGATGCTGATTACCTGGACCCATTATGGGCTACTTTGCCTTTTCTAAAGGCAAAATTGTCATAACATTAGACATTTTTCCTAATTTTTACTAGTCAGGCACTCCCCATCATCATCATAGTTCTTTGCAGATGACAGACAGTTGAATTCAAAACCCACAGTAGCCAGCTCTTTTAGCCCTTTTGTATGAAACCCATTTTGTTCCAGGGATTTGAGTGTATCCAGTGTGTCTGAGTCTGTTGTGTCCCTGCTGTTTATTGTCCCATGCCTTCCTATCTTTTCTCAGCTCACTGCTCTGTAAAAAGGATTGTTAATAATCTCAGAATCTTGAATGGCTGCTATTTCAATCCTTCCTTCTGTGAACCTCTCATGGCTTTTGAGACTCTTGAATCAGAAAATGTCAGGTAAATTACTCTAAAGAGAGTACTTAACTGGAACCAAGTATAACAGACCTGCTACTACCTGCTACAGTCACATTTTCTGCTGGTCTCACTCAAAAAAGGAAACAGCAGATCTCCAATGAGGTATAGGCAGGAAACTAAAGAACAGGAAGGTGCCAAAACACATTTTCTTAGTGTAACAGCTGTTTTTCATCCAAGGAATTTGTTAGTGGTGCACAGGGGAATGGTATATCTGAATATACAACAAAAGTCAGTATGAAAACTTCTCTTATGTTCAGAAAGTATTTACGTTTGGACTAATTTTGGTTTAAAATCAAGCTTGGTATCAATTAACTTTAATAAGGGAAAAAAAAACCAGAAAAGACCTTTGCAGGCTTTAATCTGCATCATTGATTAGAAAGACATGGGTAATAAAGAGAATTAGGAATGGTCTTTTTCAAAGATGAAACTGTTGTCTTTAGCAAGACTTCCAATAGGCATAACAGACAAGATAATAGCTGTAAGCATATGGTAAGTGACTGTTCTGGTTCTCTACTACAGATACGTACATTAACACATGGAAGACACTTAAAGATAGATATATACTTGCTGATAAAATGCACTGAATTATATGGAATGTCATATAATGTATGATTATTAGTGATTGCTTTGCATGAATATTGAAAATCAGAAAATGACATTTCCATTTCTTGTCATATTTAAAATTGCCATCGGAGCTGTTCATTTTGATTCAGAAAAGTAGATCACATACTGTTTCCAAGAAATAAAATGCTCAATACTAAGTTCTCGTTGTTGTCTCAGATATCTTTCTGTCTTTGGTAACAGCCTCATTGATTCATACGACAAAGATGATTGTAAAATGTGAATTCAGAATATAGGAAATACTGTGAGTGGAAATAGAAACCAGTGCAATAACATTGTGGCAAATTAGAAGTTATTTCAGTATCTCTTCTCTGATCCTTCTATTAAAATTCATGGGGTTTACTAACAAATTGGATTACTCACTACCCAAATCTCCTCCCTCTCCTTCCTACTCAGTCCATGTACAGGAAACAGAATTTAATTTAATGCTGTTGTTAAGAGGTGAAAATCCTTTATAAATTAAACTTGGTGGCAATTTGGCTTCAGCCTAGAGAACGTGCATCAGAAAATTATATTTGCTGGATTTTGTTTTCCCTGACTGACCATAAATACTGAGTGTTCATTTCAAACCCTGAAAATTGTCTAGAAATAGGCTGAAAGACATCTTAGACATTATAAATAAATAAAGGTAGCTGAGTAATTTACAAATCATTGTATCTACTTACTTCTGAAAGAACAGGATTTCCCCCCACTTACTGGAAATTGATTGTATAAGAAATTTTTGTTGAATTTGTTATTTAACTGTTAATTTTGAACATGATATTTAAAATACATTAATCCAGTTTCAGATTATTGTTAAAAAATTATTTTTAAGGTCATAAAAGACATTACATATTCAAACTGTTCCAGTTTTGTGAGGAACAAAATCACTATATGTGACAAAATTTCCAGTGTCTTCAATAGGGCCATGGCTTTGCAATACATGGTGCAGTATGTACAATAATGTGAAACAAAGAGAGCTGCACATTTTGCATTGTCATACTACTTGATACTATTGCTAAGGGGAGACCTTACAGTGATCATTTTAGCCCTGAATCTTTTACAGAGTGAAGAAAATTGATGAGCAGTATCAGAAAAGAGCTTCAAAAAATGTTATAAACTGCTACAGGTTTACCTTTCCAGGTGACATAGGCCTTTCCAAAGGTAATATTGATGGAAAAAAATAGGTTTCTGCAGGATTTTTTGCTTAGTACATACTTTAAATGTAATATGTCAAGGTGCTGTGCAGTCATTGTGTGTGCATACCTGGTTGTAGCTGGGAAGGAAGCCGACTCTTGCCTGGCTTGCTTAATTCCCTCTGTGTCAAAAACATGGGAGATTTGGGATTCTTGCTATTCCATCTATTATGTCATTTCACATAAATTATAATTTTTCTGGTGTGAGCCTTCAAGTGTGCTAGCTTAAAATTTACTTTCTAGGAATATCAGTGCAATTGTTCATCCAGCTCTAGAAATTATTCAACTCATCTTGTAATGGTAGGCATTTGGAGTAGACATAAAATACTTCTTGCTTTCTTGGGCAACAAATCTATTTCAGTTCAAGGATGAATGTTAATACAATAACTTTAATACTGTGTTTCCTAGCTGAAATACTAGTCTGTTAGAGGATTAAAAAAAAATAGCATATCACATGGAATGTATCTGTATTAATGGAATGCCAGGAACTGAATCATAAGATTGTGCAGTATGAACCTTGTGTGTTAGCAATGAAGTGAGATTAGTTTAAATATAATGATTCAAACTGAGGACATATCTATGTTATGTAACATTCGTGTACATTGTAAGCAGTAGTTGAGAAGCATATTTGTCACAAAGATGGTTATTAGTCACCTAAGATGAGGTCTACATGAAATCAGATTTGGCTTAGTTCAAATCAGTGCTTTCAAAAGTGGTTTTAAAACGTCCCAGTCAGATGTCCTTTCTGTATTAGAAAAGTTATGCACTTCGGATTGGAGCAAAGGAATGTTGATGAAATGTTAAAAGCAAATGCAACTTTTCAGTCTGTGTCAACCAAGGAGAGTTTGTGTTGACACAAAATTTATAAGAACATGGCCATACTAGAACGTGTCAAAAATTTATCTAGTCCAGGATTCAATGTTAGGAAAAAACCAATAGCGAATACAGTCAATATAATTGCCTAGTGATACGTCTCTAAATAACCCTTTCAGAAATCAGCAGTTAATCTGTAGTTTTAGTATTTTTGAGCTGAAGTCTATATATTTGTGTTTAAGTGTATTTGACAGAATTTTCTTCCATGAATATTCCTAATCCTTCCTAAAACTATGTTCTGGCATTTACAACATCCTATGAAAAAGACTTCCATAGTTTTATCATATCTTGCACTTCCTTTTGTTTATTTTAAAACTGCTATTTAATAATGCTCAGCCTAACTTATATTTATAGAAGATTATGATGAGAATCAAGTCATCCAATCCAAATTACTTTATATTCAAGAACAATAAATATCTCTTGCATTAATTTTGTAGTAACAGATCTTGTACAGTAAGTGCCAATTTGTGACAGGACAAAATGATGCTCTTTGTTGCTGAAAATTGTTATCCATATAGCTGCCATTTTAAAACATTTCATTGAAACTGCTAGAGAAGTAAGGGCAGAGGAGTATCTGTTCTTTAACATCTCAAAACAGGCTAGAACATGTTAAATAAATGGGAACAAAATTTTGTAGTCAAGATGACTTCCCAAGAAACAAATTCCAATATTTCACATTTGCTGACCTTTCTATTTATATATATCATCCCAAGTCTCTTGGAAGTAAAAGAAAAAAAAAATGAACTCAATTCTTTGAGGTGGGTGCAAAAAATTTTCCTTTAGCACTGAAGGACCATTTGTCACTGTGTTGCAGGGAGGTCTTCCTTTCCTGCTTCCTTTCTCAGTTGCAAAACACTAGATTGTTATTTGTAAAAATTACACAGCTTAAGTTAATTAACAAAAATAATCTAAACCAGGCTTCACAGTCACAGAATGGGAAAGGTTGGAATGGACCACAATGGGTCATGTGATCTGACCTCCCTTCTCCAGCAGGGTCACCTTAGAGCATATGGCACAGGATTACATCCAGATGTTTCTTGAATATCTTCATTGAGGGAGACTCCACAACCTCTCTGGGCAGTCTGTGCCAGTACTCACTCACCCATGCAGTAAAGAAATTCTTCCTCATTTCCAGAAGGAACTTCAGTGCATCAATTTTTGCCCATTGCCCCTTGTCCTATTGCTTAGAACCACCACGTAAAGCCTGACTCCATTCCTAGGACAGTCTAGGTCCAGCAATTTGTAGAAGAAGAGCATATCAAGAGAAGATATTAATCAGCACTCAGCAGTGGGTGCTGATAGATTAGGACATGCAGGACACCCAGAGGTGTGTGAAAGTGACCACATAGGATGAGTACAGCTGGTCCTACAACAGCAAAGGTATATCAGAGGTTGTAGTTTCCAACAGAACATGCATTGACACCCCCTCCCTACCCCCCAATCCAGGGTGATCTGGCTTTGACCAAGACACAGCTCCTGAGGAAGGACAAGGTTGATCAAGTACCAGGATGACAGAGGCGTCTGTAGTTTCTCCTGCCTCAAAGCTGACAACTGTGGGCTGTATAACCTAAGAGTCACAGGGCTGACAAGTAAAAGAGATGTGGGAGAAACTGAGTACACGGTGTAACATCAGGGAGGAGAAGGACACAGAAAGGATCTTTGAGGAGACCTAGTAGGTGCAAAAAAACCCCAAATGCATATTACATCGAAAGAGAGATTGGTTGAGGTTATATTTAAATGACAAGACATAGATTCACCAGATGTTGAAGGCCTTAAATGGAGATTCAGAATGGAAGAGTAGGTAAAGTACATGGAAAAATGAAAGAATGGTATTGAACATAGGAGGGTTTCAAGGACAGCATGATGTGGGAAGCTATCACACTTTCCTAAACAGAGCTGTGCATCTGTGTGCTTGTCCTAAGCACCTGTTCGTGAATGTCTTCATCACTGGAAACAAAGAAGTAAAATTGGAAGTTTTTGTGCACTCAGAAATATATAATCTTACTGAATACATTGGTAGATATGGGCTTTTTGGGAAAGGCAGGCAAGGAAGACTGGATGGAGATTTTTGAGAAGTGCTTGACTGTGTAGAGTTTTGCTCTGGGAGGAGTAACAAGATAGCTGGGATCAGACAGGTTAAAAAATGGAAACCAACAAGAGAGAAACACTTCCCTAGAACGTTTCCCTATAACATTCCCTGCAGAGGACCTGAACAAGAGGATGAAGCAGATGAAGAGCTGTTTATAGATCTCAGAGGAAGAAGCCTCATGGTTGAAGGCCATGTTACATCACGAGAAATTTTATCTTGCTATCTGCTTGACATGGAGGGCACAAAAAAGAGTTTGACAAGCCAGCTAGGGTATATGCTCTGCAGGACCTGCTGTTTATAAATAGTCAGGGTTTTGGAGACTAATGGAAGCTTTCATTGTGTTTATGAAGTTAAAGTTTAAAATCCTAAGAGGCAGGGGTAAGGGCTGGACAGAGTCCCAGGCAACCTGCCTGTGCTGACCGTGCATCATCAGGAGAGGTTAGACTTGACAATGTAAAGATGTCACAGCAAACCTCAGATAGTCTGTGATTCTGTGAAAATGAATAACAGCTCTTGTCCTCAAGAGCTGACCTATGCTTTTCTGTGGAAATACTTGGAGACTCTCCTAGGAGGTAGCTCTGAAGAACAACAGGGCCCAGCAGAGTTGGATGGTCCTCAAGAATAATTTCTTCTCCACCCTTTTGTACAGGAAGGCAAAAAAGCGTGGTAGAAGAGCAGCATGGATGAAGAGAGATCTCTGAACTGAAGCAATATAAAACTATTTTTCAATGCAGAGTTAGTGAGACAGCTCTAGGACAATGCGACCCCAGTGGGACAATACAGCGAGCCAAGAGTTCTGAAGAGGTTGCCTTAAATAACTAGAAGTGTTCTTCATGGGAAAGTAGGTGATGCTATTTAATGTCTTTCAGGTAGAATGACTAGATGAAAAGTACCTTCAGTAAGTTTATGGATGACACCAAATGGGGAGCAGTACTTGATGTGCCAGAGGAAAAAGTGACCATACAAAGGGATCTCAATGTGCTGGGAAAAATGGACTAACAGAGATCTCATGAAATTTAACAAATTTTGGAGTAGAAAAAGCCCTTGCAAGAGAAAGCGCCTAACTGGTTTGAAAGCATCTTTGAGGGAAAGGTTCTGGAAGTCCCGGAAGCCACGAGTTAATCCTGAGTCAGCAGTGCATCCTCATGGCTGTGAGGGGTAACTGCTCACTAAGCAGCTTTATTGAGAGTACAGACTGCAAGGTGACAGAGGGAAATATTCCCAGAGGAATTATTCCAATCTATTTGGCATCTGAAACCAGATTTTGAGTGCTGCATTAAAATTTAGGCTCCCTAGTACAAGAAAGGCATTCACAAAATGGAGAGCTACTGGTACAGCTACAAAGATGACTAGAGAATGAAATCATAGAATTGTTTGAAAAATACCTTTAAGATCACCAAGTTCAACTATTAACCCAGCACTAAATCCACCACAAAATCATGCCCCTCAGTGCTACATCCACACTTCTGTTAAATACCTCTAGGAAAGATGGCCTGACCACCTCCCTCAGCAGCCTGTTCCAGTGCCTGACAACCCTTCTGAGAAGAGTTTGTAGAAAATAGGTGAATTTTTCATCTTTTCAGTCTGAGGAAGTAAGTTTAGTGCAGTCTTGCTGCTACATGCAACTACCTAATAGATTAAGAAGATGAAGACAGAATCCTCTCAGAAGTTCTCAGAAGTACAAAGAAAATGTGAGGTTGGGTAAGATCCAGAGCAGTCTGATCAAACATTAAATTTATTCATGATGTCAGCAAGGCCTTGGATCAGATGGGCTCCAGGGATATGTTCAGATCTAATTTATTCAGTGATTTCAAATGACAGAAAACAATATCTATTGAACAGACCTTAAGTTTCAATGATTCTTGATAAAGTAATAAGGGCAGAAGAGTTAACATTTAAAAACACAAATAATGTTAGCAATTTTTTCTTTCTTTATTCATGTTTTGCTTCTAGACTTTTCCAGCTGTAATTTTATGTGCTTATCTAAAGGTTTCAGTTCTCTTAAACCATACTATGCATAAAATTCCAAGAGTTAAATTTCTTTTTCATAAAAGAAATTGTGTTCCTTGGAGGGTCAGTTCTACTGAATAGCTCTAAACTCACATAAAATGCATTTCTGCAAGATGGAGCATTTTAAAGCTTTAGATCTGTATGCATTGTCTAGCTGAACTTGGCACAACTTACACCTCATAAAACCATAACAGTGTTATTCCATTTTTTCCTATGCAATATGTGGGAATATGTTCTATTTCTTGGTAAAATTCTGGTTTTCCATTCTGCTCTGTGGGACATGACTGTGGAACAAATATTAGTCTAATTCTGCAATGTAAAGGAGAAAATGATAAAACCAGACCAGAAATAAGCTATAATAATCACTGTAATGTGTTTTATGCTTTCAAATTGCTTCTGGTTTATCAGCCAGTGAAGTCATGGATAGAATAATATCAGCTGGTTTCAGTGTTGTACTCTACCTGCAGCTACTGCTCAGATGAAGAACATACACTGAAGAACGGACAGTTAATATGATGAGAAGCTACACAATAAAGTATCTCAGAATATCACTTGCCATTTAACCAAATAACTATTAACAATTAATATTCAGAATATTGGTGAAAACCAAGGCTAACCTGGACTCTTTCTTTTTTTCAGTGAACATTTTAACTGCATTAACAATATAGAACTAAGAGAATAGATTAGATACTCTCTGTGATGACAACATATAAAATCATGCCAAATCATGACAATTCTCAGGCATGTAATTGCCTAAACCCTACTTTTGTGCTATCTGACCTTGAGAAAGACAGTTATGGCAAGAGAAAAATCTTCATGTCTCTCAGGTCTTGCAACTATTCTGAGTGCTGCTCCAACACACAGGTCTCTCAGGTAATAATTATTTTGCATGTTTGTCATAAAAGAAAAGACATTTGTTTGCTTCTTTTGCATTCATTTTTCCTTTTATTTACTTTCTGCTTCTGCCCTTTATGTTCACTTACTTCCCTGCTTTTTTCCTGGTATCGTATTACCTAGTTCTATCTAGTTTGGGGTTTTTTTTGTTTTTAAGAGGAAAGCATACAATAAAACATGCTTTAATTCTTTAATCTTTATTGGACTGAGAGAAAGGGAGGAGAAGGGGAAGTGGTTGATGTGTTAACATTCATTTAGTATCCAGGTCATTACTACTAAATGAGTTTTAAAAAGATTAACCCCAAGGCCTTAAGCACTTACAAATTAAAATGGAGAAATTGGCATAATAATATATACCACTGTCAGGTTAAAAAAAAATTAAAATGGTTTCTATATTTTCATCAAAAAAATGGAGCCAGGATTTTAGTCTATGCTTTTGCAAGACTAATAAATGCAAATGTTATTATATTTGGACCTTGCAAAAAGGTAATAGCTGTGATAGTACAGTATAAATTTCCCCTTCATTCAGACAACATTGCAATAAGATACATTTCACATGACACACAATGACCATGTTCTAAATCTTAATAGCATCACTGGACAGAGAAAATTTGTTTGGTACTTAGTAGATGGGAACAAAATACTCATTAGGGATTCTGCCAGATGCATCTGTGATCACTTTATTGTGCATTGTTTGGAAAAGAAATCTTCTCATAATTCATGAATTTATTGATCCAGAAAATTTTATTTCAGAGCTAGCTATTGTCATGGCTGTTTTATTAATTGGAATTAACTCCGTGGCAGTGTTTTCACAGCCTGGATGTGATTTAATTTGCATTTTACCTAAATTTATAAGATTGCGTTGACCAAATATGTATTTTGCATCCATATCTCCAGAATTAGTGAAAGTGCAGCCCTAGAGGCTTTCTTCTTGTTGTAGCTTTCCATAAAAACAAAAACTAAGATAGGAAAATATGCAAGGAATAAGAAAAACTAAGTGAGAGAGATGTGATAGAGTACAAAACAGTGAAGGGGAGGAAAGGTTGTGGGGGTAGGGGAAAGCAGCATTCAGCTAAACAGAAAAGGGATATAATTTATAATATATAATTAACCTCTGGAATTCCTCCCTTCAGGAGGAATGACACAGCCTATTAGAGGGATTGAGACTGTAGCTGACTTTAAATGAATCAGACATTTACGTGAGCCATGGGACCGTCCGCAGAATTAACCATAGGATATGCTTTTCTTTTTGTTATTATTCTGACAGACATTCAATGATTCTGAGCATAAGCAGTCATCCAAGAGTGAGAGTTAAAAAATGCATTTCTTCTGAGGAAAGGTTGTTCTTTTTCTTCAATTTTTCTTAGACTTTCCCTTAAAGCATGCGGTAGTGGCCACTTGCAGAGAGGGGATATTGGAATTTTCAGACTCACTGAATGTCTCAGGTTTGATAGCTTTTCTTGTTATATGACATATTTTCCACAAACCACCCAAGAATGGTTTATATTTTGTGTTTTCACCATGCAAACCTCTGCCACCTCAGTCACTGCATTTGTAAAAACAGTCTGCATATCTAATAGCTAAAAAGAACTCTGCAGAGCTAATAGTTCCCATACCAATACTCTGGGGATGTGCTTTGCTGTGACTAGTTCCTTTAGGTGAGAAGTCACATTATGCAGGGTGAAAGTGTCAGCTGGGTCAGGAAATAGCTGTGTGTATTACTTCATGAATAGTCTCCTGGCATGAGAAAATGAAAGACTCCAGGAGCTCCCTGTAAGAGATAGGAAACCAATTTGAGTAAAAGCTGCAAGTGGAATTGAACTCTGACAGGTGCATGTTTTGTTACAGACTGCCTTCTGTAGTTGTTTTTGGACAGCATAGGAGCAGCAGTAAAAGGAGAGGAAAGGACAAAAAAGACTTAAGATGTGTAGCATGTAAGGCTTTAAGTGATGCCATTGGAATTTTTTAATTATTGGCCTGGAAGTGAGTGAAGAGGATTGGAAGTGGAGTAAGAATTTGAAGTCAAAAAAGTGTGCTGGAACCTTTTTGTTAGGTCAAATCACATTTAGCAAACATTAAAATGATTTGGCCAACTCCTTATCCATCTTCCTTAGCAGTCAGAGGTGTCCTTAGAGCACTTGCTGCAGTGTGTAGTGCCTTTCCACTCCACTGAACCACTCTAAGCAAAAGACAAAGCAAAAATTCTGTGGTGTGGAGTGGTGAGGAGGTGCCGGTGTCAATGTGTCAGGGTATAAGCTCAAACAAGATTCCAGACTGCGATCCACAGCTTCTGTCCACTGTTTGACATTATGAGATGGTCCTTTCCTTGTGCCCAGTCCTACCACTGCTTGCTCCAACACTCAATTCACTGAGGATGAGCATACCTGAGATATGCATATCTGCATAATTAGGTGTATTGAGCGACAATTTTTAAATTGAAGTTACTGTGCTGTAGAGCCAATGATGACCCTTAGCTCAGCTGGCACTTTAGGAGTGTAATAACTTTGGTTTTATTTCAGCAAATGAATAATCTACTGACCACTTGCTCTGCCTCAGCAAATTATTCTTGACTGAGTTTTCTGACAGCAATATATAAAATTTCACCCATCTATATCACACATTTTGTCTGAGTAAGCCATTTGACTTCTCTTATTATCAGTGGAAGGAAAGTAACTGTTAGAGCGATATCTATTTCTGTTAAAAACCATAAATCTAAAACAGGTCAGGTGATTCACAATGCAGAAAATCTTATTTTTCCTCCATGGATTACAAAAATATTTTAGCTAGCTAATGCAGAGTCCCCTTAAGGTACTGGAAGGCCACAATTAGGTTTCCGCAAAGCCTTTACTTCTCCAGAATAGGAGAAATGTAACAAATTGCACTGGACAAATGAGAGGGATAATGTTTTTTTCTGGCTCAGAATGTACTCTACAAGATGCTAGACTGATTAGAGTCCAAGTATGTTCTTCCTTATAAGAACTGGCCTTCCTTTATGTAATTACCAGTTATTACTATTAGTATAGGTATTTTTCTGAAATATTTTGTCATAAGAACTGGTATACTTTCTCTCTTGCTGATCTGTTTGAGAGGATTTCTTTACAAGTCCTGTGATAAAGCCTTGGTTTTATCATCAATAAAAGAGGGATAGCAATATTTTCTTTCAACTTAGTTACTGTGCTTATTACACTATATTGAAATAATACATTGCAGCATAATGTGGAGATAATAAACTTGGAGTTTAAGAGATTCATCAATGTGATCTATCCATCTAATTTATACCAGTACTTCTCAAGATGAAAAACTCTGTAGATGGAAAACAATTAGTATAAAACATCAAATCATTGCATCTACCTCTTGATTACATGCTTACTGTAAGGGCTCTAACAGAACTAATTATGAACATGAAAAATCTCTAAGAGAGCTTAAAGGTCTAGCTTGAAATAATGTACCAATCAGTGCAAGTTCTCTGGAAAACATATTATTCAAAGAGGTACTTCCCTTACCTTAAATTAGTTGATATGAAAATGAATTCAACAAGGAAAAGTAAGAATAATGACAATGAAATCAGAAAGCTCTTTGCTATTGCAAATAATTTTGGAAATTTCACCAAAGATTTTCAGTATTGACATCTTTTGTTAGTCTCTGAATGTACTCATGACAAGTCATGAGCTATGATCACAGTCACTTTGGAAGAACATAAGGGACTGACCTATTAGGAAATGACTGACTTTCCTACTGTCTGCCTTTCCTACTGTCTCCTTGATGGATACCGACACATTGTTTTCTCATCCACTGCACAATAGAATGACCCAGTCCCATTTAGGAGGCCTTCTTCATCACAATTCTTAGAAGAAATGTGATAAAACCTCCTAAACTCTCCAAAGAACTCATAAAATACAGCCTGATTTTTGTTGATAATCCTGTGACTGCTCTGCTGCAAGCTAACCTGTTTCAGATGTGGGGAAGTAAGACTGACTGTACCACTTTTTAAGAATTAAACCACAGCTCTCCAACCACATGTTGCTAAGAATGTTATCCCCACCACTAGTGGGTGTTCCTCTCATTCTAGCCCTGCAATGTGAAATTCTAAATTTCTCATTGCAGTGATCTCAATTTCATCTTGAACAACTGAAATGTGTTCAGTCTGAGGCTTCATAACTTCCAGTACCAGCAACATTTCTTAGATTTATGTGATTTTGAAAGAACTCATTAGTGTTCATGGGCACTGTCTGATTTAAAACTCATCCAGACATAATGTAACTTCTATGACATAATGTGATGTGTAACTGTAATAACAGCTGTGTGACATGAATCTGTCCATTATGCCATTGCCACATCAGCCTTTTCACAGAAAAAAGCTGCCACAGTGGTATTTGGGGTGCTATTACAAATTTCTCCACTACGGTCATTGATCTGCATTTTCACAGATCTGATCTAATACTAATAATATAGTTTATAAAGTTATTTTCTTCCTTTGCCTTTTCAAAACACTAAGACACAACCAGCATGACAAAAAAATAACTAAATCAAAATTTTCTATATTTGGTTCAAAGGAGACATCTGTGCGTATGTCAGGTAAATGGAATGACAAAATAACCCAGAAAATAATGGGAGGGAGAAGAGAGAGATGAAAAATCATAGAAACTAAAACAGGAACAGGATAAATGAGAGTATTTTACCTAAGATGGCAAGTGACAGAGAAGATCTTGCACTTCTACTGTGTTCATAATTTTGACTTTGTTGTTTAGCTATTTTTTTAATAATGAAATGTTATCTTACTGTATTTCAACTATTGTATGAGGAAGTGTTGAAATATATAGCCAATGAATCAATATTCTCATTATTTTTATGTATGTTGAGATATGACAAGAAGGCCAATTCTCTAGTTTCTTCTACAGTTTGGAAAATAGTAATAAAATTGCATTTATTCACATGTAAGTGGCTTTCCAAGTGACAGAGCTGACTGTAATTTCAAGTTCTGCACATGTATCAGACATTGTAGATCAAGATAATATCCCATACTGTCTGTGATGATTGCCTTCATTTCTGTCATCCATTTGAAGAATTTTATGTGTTAGTGACAGCACCGGCAGAGAAATGGTTTCCTCAAGTTTTCATCTTTGAAATTTTGATTGCAAAAAAATGGCACCAAATATCAACTGTCTTCCACTAAAATGTAATGGAAAACAAAACAGAGTGGCTTCTTTTTCCAATGTATATTTTCGACAGTTAGTATTGTGGGAACTCTGCACATCAGTCCGGATGTGAGGAGTCCCCCGAGACCACGTCGAGAGCCGAAACCCCGTCAGGGGGCTCGGAGATCTTGACATGATGCCCAGAACACTTGGTGGCTGGATTTCGATCCTGCAAATGAATTGCCAGTTTGGTATGAGGGCTGGAAGGTGTCACAGGTTTAAAGGGTGTTTTTATAAGGTGTACACAGGGTGAAAATATAAGTTTTAAAAATTTTTGTATAAAGGTAATGGGGACAAGATGGAGGGAACAGGGCGTGTCTCATCCTTCTTCCTTCTTCTTCTTGTTCTCCATCTTCTGCTGTGATGTTAGCACTTGGGGATTGGTGGAAGAAAATTTTGTAGATAAGACTTAATAAACAACCTGAAGACCGAACAGCAAAGAGTCCAGTCTCATTCTTCAGAGCCTGGGGTCGCTCCCTGGACCACCCAACTCACCTCGGGGGCAGAGAACAAGCAGCCGACCCCGAGAAGTATTACTATTATTAGAATATCATCTAGGTATATTCAGTGATATATTAATGACTTAGTTGTTCAAGATTCTTAAGACTTTGCTCTAGAGATCTTACTGTCTAAATGCTTGTATTTTCCTCCAGTATTCTGTGGCTATACTGTGTCATGCTGCTCTAAAACTGAGCTATCAGGGTTTAGCTGATGCTTGAAAAATTGTATTTAAAATTACATTGTTGTAATATCATTATAACTTACTGTGTAGAAAGGTTCCCAATAAAGTGAAGGGTGGTGGTGGAGGGGGCTGGGGAAGAAGGAGGACAGTTAGGAAGGAGAGTTTGCCTGATTTGCCAGAGATCACTTATGCTATATAAGTGAAAGCAAGTGTATTTTGGGTGAAGCAAGGCTGGTGTGCAGAGTGTGCTGGGACCTGTGACCTCACAGGTTCTCGGACAGCAGTTGTAGTAAATCAGAGTAATGCAAGACTATGACATGAAGATTGTGGTCTCAATCTGGATTCCTTGCTTCTGGCAGAGGGGCTACTTTGTCTATCTACTGCCTATCTACTCTTCCACCAGTTCAGTAAAGCTGCCATCACTTCAAACTGCTTTCCGTGTAATTAAGGAGTCAGCCCTGAAAGAGCCTTGAGTCTCTCCAGTGTGAAAAAATTGTGTAAACAGTTTTAAGAATGTATTATTTTATGATTTCTATTGTCAATGTGTGTCTTCAATGTTGCTGGTTAATTTTCTGCATAACCAGCCCTCATTAGACAGATAGATAGATAGATAGATAGATAGATAGATAGATAGATAGATAGATAGATAGATAACAAAAGTCTGATGATGTTTTGTTATTTCATGAAGTCACCCTAGCAGGAATTAAGAGATAACAGGCTTTGGCTGGGATAGAGTTAATTTTCCTCCAGGTAGCTGGTACAGTGCTCTGGCTTGGATTTAATACAGGTATAATATTGATGCCACACTGATCATAGAATTGTTTTGATTGGAAAAGACCCTTAAGATTACTGAGTCCAACCACTGTTTTGTGTTTGAGTTGTTGTTCAGTAGTACTTACTCTTTTTAATCAATTTCCATGCTCTGTCAATGAGAAGGTCCACAAGAAGCTGGGAGGGAGCATGGTCAGGACAGATGATCCAAACCATAAAACCTCATGTTCAGCGTAGAAATGGGAGGGCTGATCCCTGCTCAAGAATGGACAGGGTCAGTGCATGGTAAGCAGTTTTATTGTGCTCACTGTTCCTGTCCCACTTTCTTTTATCTCCCTTTACACCATTATAGTTGTTATTATTATCTTTATCATTTTCTTCTCTCAGTCCATGGGTTTTACCTTTTTCAGATTCTTCTTCCCATACCACCAGGGGCAGGGCATACTGACTGCTTTGTATGATCTCAGAAAGCAAAGGGTTAGTAAAAAGAAACACAGGCTATTCTTTTTCGTGTGTGTGTGTGTTTCTATTTGAAAGCAGATCCTATGATTATCTGAGGTTTGACTCATAATTTTGAATGGTTGAAATTGGCAGTGATTTCAATATATATAAATCTTTACAATTTCAAAAGTAATATTCTGGTTTCCAAAGTGTTTTTCCAGACAGCCTGTTTTGATCTTTAGTCAAAATGTTTATTTGCTCATCTACTTCACTGTCATGTATAATCAGTAATAAAATCTGTCACAAATGTTTTCTCGTTCTTTACATTTGTGTATGATCAGATTATTAGGTTTTTATGAAGAGTAACATTACCTGTGATCATTTTCCTAATAGATTATCTTTGCTGCTATGTGAGAATGGGAGAATTGCAAGAGATTTAGATGTTCTATTGATGTGAACTCATTATAAATCTGCAGTTTTGGTTGTTTAAAAGATGTTGATGCTTTTCATATGAACCCTTGGCCATCTGAACATTTTCTTTGAAAACAAATTATCCAGCCAATAAACTTTGCCTTGTTCTTGATACTCCCTAATTTCCTCACTTTGGTGGAAACAGGTCCTAGTTTAGTGGAAACCATCGCATCACAGTAATGCACTTACACATACATGGCATCTGAATGTGTGAAAGTGATGGGAGACAAGGCACCTTTTTCTTCTCTTTCCCCTTCTGTATCCAAGATGCTGAAAGAATCAAGCGAGAGGTAAATGCATCGTGTCAGGTGTGGCCTTTTTGTGTTCAAATAATAGTTATCATGGTGAAGATACTAGAACAGCCTCAAGAAAATAGACATTTTACAGCAAAATAAAACAGAAAAATTTAAATCACTTTCAGGAATGGTCTAGACATCAGGATATTCAGAGCGTGTATGGAATTAGTTGCTTAGACAGAGCTTGACCACAGCTGTATGCAAAGGGTCATATTTTAAGGCAGTCTGAGACAGTTAATAGTGGACCAAAGCAGAGGATTTTTGCCTTATTTTGATTTGTAATACTTCCTTTTCTTTCAGCATTTCCTATTCCTTAACTACTTAACTCCTTAAGTTAACTCCTTAACTACAGCAACAGACTCTCTGTTGAGCTGCACACTATAGTTATATCATACTATGACAGAACAAAAGATTATTTCTAAATACTTCTGAAGTGTTTACAGTGTTAATTAGAGTCAACTGACAGCAATATTCTTCTTTTTATGAAATCAGATGTGACTGTTCTGTGCAGGAATCTTCAGGCAGATGTATCTATCCTTTAAGATTTGCAATGCTTCATAGGATTTAATTAATACAAATCTTATTTTGTTCAACAAAAACAGTGAAAAATACTCTAAAAAACTCAGCCTTGAAAGAATGTATTCTTGAGGAAACAACAAATGGGTCAGCTCATTTACTGACTTGTCATGCATTTTTTCATCATAAATCATTGTCAGAAGATTTTTTTTTCTTTTGCCAACAAATAGATTCATGTTAGAAAGGACACTTTACCTTTCAGAAGAACTCTATTAGCAGCTACATTTAGCTTGTTACAAAAAAATGGGAATGGGAATGTAGAAATAGAAGACAGGAAAACATGGAGCTGTTTAATCTCTCTTGGCTTTCTTCAGCAAGGGCCTGCAAAAATTGAAAAGAACACCTCTGTTCTGGACTATAGTCCAGAAGTCCATTAAGCGGTCAGCACTATATGAAACCTTGTGTTCAATTATGTCATTTTCCAAAAAGAGCTTTTATATTTTTACAAGAAATAACTATGAATTATTTACTCTAAAATGTGGTCATTAATTCAGAGTATCTTAGTTTGGGAGTGTGTGATTATCAGTAAAATGTAATGTTAAAAATGAGATTTGATAAACTAGGAAGTCAGCAATGTAATGTCAAGTCTTGTCCTAATGAACACTTAGTTTAAAGTGATAATATATTAATAGGGCATGCTGTATCATCAGTGCCATTTACAATTAAATAATCCAACGGTACCTTGCAGATATAGTCATAAATGGCAAATTATTTTCTTGTCTAGATTTTTCTTCTGGATTTCAGCATAAAACAAAACTGCTCTAAAAATATATTATAAAAGCACCTTTTGCTGGTGCTAGGCTAAAGAGGATAAGATAGAGAACAGTAATATGCATAGCATAAATTAAAAACCATTCCAAGATTTGGAATTTTTACATTGCATTATGTAATAAGGAAAAGTTACTGGCAGAATAGCTTGCCAGAACTAGACAGGGAGTAGACAAAAACTATCCTCATTGGTATAGGGGTTTGGGTTTCTATTTTCTTTGTTATATTTGTAATAAACTGGAATTTTACTTTTTTTCTATGTGTGTCTGTGTGTCTGTGAGAAATACTTTTTCTTTTGTGACCCAGTCTCAAGGGAAGAACACATTGCAGCACATGAATAATTTTTCTCTTAAACTAACACAGTGGTGGTTATCTTTGCACTGGGTTTTCCTGTTGTAAACACACTGAATTAGATCCTTATGTTCTGTGGGAATACAGTTTTCTGAGGTATCACCAGCAGTTTCAGTAATCAAAAGCGGATGGACCAAGGCACTGGGTATATATGCACATTTATGCGCATATACACACACATACGCATTTATATATGTATGCACATATGGTGCCTTTGAGCTGGGGGGCTGCAGGGCATGGTGAGCACAAACCAGGGGTTTTCTGGGTCCATCACAGCCAGTTCCAGACAGTCCCAATGCACCCACCATGGCTCAGCCTCATCTAGAATATCCTGAAGAAAGCTGGTAAACAGTGGGAAAAATGAACAGCAAGGCAGGGAGTGAAGAAGGCACTCCATGACATACCTCAATGGAACTGCTGACTGTGGAGAAGATTGATGTGAGCACATGTAATAGTGGCCAGACAAGAAGGAGACAATTACTAAAAGAATGAAGAAAATATCTGCTGGAAGTACTGACAGAAACACTTGGAACTGGGAACCTGACAAGCAGGCCTTGGAGCCAGAAACAGCCTTGAAAATTTCAGCTGCCCTCTTCAAAGTGCTCCCAGGATACGCAGAAAACTGTGATATCCTGAGATACCACTGAGAAGGGAAAACACAACTGGGTAAAACGGCAACTTATTGCCTGAGAAGATGGAAAACAAAATGGGACTGAAAGTACTGGAAATAGCACTGAGTATTAACTGTAACAGGTGTGTTACAACAGTATTGAAGAAGGCTGTTTAAAGTAGAATGTCCTACATCCATGTATGACTCCATATTATAAGAGGGATTTTTTTTCCCCTGAAATGGAGCCTTTTTTCACTCTCTATCTCATACTTTTCCCTTCCTGTGCAGTCTGAGTACTGTAAAACCACTGTGTGAGACCTTTGACTTCCATGTGGGTCACCTAGCTAACTTGATTGTTACAGGCATCGCATCTGAGCGGAGAGTCTGCCCATTATTTTATCGGTTCTTTTTCGGGCCCACTGTTGAGTCACTTTGTCCTTCCACTTCTGAGATGGGTGGATTGCCATTTGAGATCTGTTTGTACCCTTTGGTATGGTTTGGTCCCTTCTGAAATCTGTCTAAACAAACCCTAAACCCCCAAACTCAGAACTGAAAACTAAAACTGTGTTATCCAAGTTTGATCACTGAGGAATAGCTTGACACTTGAAAGTTTTAAGTAAGTAAATTAACTTCTGTAAAAAATGATTTAATAAATGTTATCCTAACCTACAATATTGCCTAAATTGTTAAATGCATGCCAGAGAAAGGAAATGAAGGCAAAACATAGGCTGGGGTTTTTATATATATTTTTTGGTCAAGAAACTTACTTTCCATTCAATTGAATGAAGAAAAAATGGAAAAAAGTCATCACGGTATTTTGCTCTATGTGAAAGTTAAAGTGTCAGCATTTTTAGAGACAGGGATGTAAGAAACAGTAAAAAAAATTGCTTTCATCTGCATATCAGTATGTAAGTAAAAGCTTAGAAGTTTTAATGACCTGTACTCAGTGAAACTCCCCTGACCTAGTATGAAAGATATCAAAGCACAAGTGAGACCCTCTGCTGAAGTAAAAGAAATGTTAAAACCAAGTAATGCAGTTAAAAGCCTGTAATAGGCTCCCAAGCATATCTGAGAAACTTCAGACTTGCACTTATTTATTTGAGATGAGAATCTGAGACCCTTAACTGATTGCAGAAGCAAATTTTAGAAGTATTAGGTCAAAAGCTAAATGTCTTGAATGTTAAATTTCTTCTTAGATCTTTGGTAATGTTACAAAATATTAGGATTCTTTGTAGAATTGTGAAACTTATCCTAGGTGTTAGGTTTTGCTTGAACCTAATTTAAATTCCTCTACATCTGAGCATAAACTGGGAAAGCAGTCTAATAAAAAAAATATGTTGGGGTTTTTTTGGGTTTTTTTTTGGTTTTTTGTTTGTGTGGGTTGGGTTTTTTTGGTTCTTTTTTTTTTGTTGTTTTTTGTTTTTGGTTTTGGTTTTTTGGGGTTTTTTTTTGGTTTTTTGGTTGGTTTTTTTTTGTTAAAAATGTCACTGCTTTTTGTATTGACCAGATTAAAAAAACAAAAAAAGTCAGTGCACAAGCTGGTTAAAACACAACAGTAAGATTTCTTTTTAATTAAGGAAATAAACACCAATATGTGAATACCAAAAATAAAGGTATGAAAGGACTAGAAGTTTTACAACAGTAATTACTGAGACATCCTTACTCAAAAGAGAAAAGATTTATGCAAAGAAGGATGCTTCCTTTGTATGTAAGTAGTTTTAAATACATTTCCCATATGCTGTCTTCAAAAATGCCTGGGAAAATTGTGATTTAGTTGGAGGAAAGCTGACATAGAGATGAGCAAGTAAATGAGCCAACTTCAATCTCAGTTTAGGTGGAACTTAATGCTTTCACTAGAAATACTGTTCTGTGCAGAATTTTTTCTTTTAAAAACCTGTAAAACACATCCATATCGTTACTGTGCCTGCTATATTCTTTCCAGCTCCCAATATAAAGTTTTCCCTAGCTTTTTATCTGTCATTCCTCCTTTAATCTCACTCTTTCGCTAGAAAAGCCCAAGTCCAATCACTCAAGCCTTAGCTGACATTTCAAGCCCAGAATTTTCAAGTGGGTTAAAAATTTAAAATTATTTTGCCTATCTTTATGTAGCAGAAGCATTTTGCAGTATTCCATTAATTATTTCCATTCACTCCCAATTTTATTCTATTTTCATTACTGTAGTAACTCTTGACAGCAACGGGAATCTTACAAATAGTGACTGGGTGTTTGAGAAAATCAGCAACAAGCCTTGTCTTTACTCTAAAAGTTTTTAATAATAATTTGGCCGAATTTCCATTTGGATGAAAAGATTTAATATGATAATAAAAGATTACAGCACTGGCTGAAATAAATCTTGCAATTTCCAAAATTTTTACTTTGTCATGGAATTTTTTATTTTAGGATCCTTTAGTCTGCACTATTCTCTTTGATTTAAATAACACAATGAATTATGTTGACTGAACCAAATACTTCAGTATTTTGGGTCTTCTTTGTATCCTAAGACACTAATGGATCGACGTTTTTCTTCCTGAAGCTGAAATGTTATGTAACTGAGCTGGTAGAAGAACCTAAGGGAAATGACTCAGCCACAAAAATGGAAGGTAATAATAGACTTAGTTTATGTCAGTTTACGTCCAAAATGTATTTAATAAGTACAGCACAGAACATAACATTTCGCAACAACCAAAGAATATATTCCTGTTTCTAAACTCAAGGATTAATTTCTTTCTATCCATGTTTCTGATTATAAACATAGAGAATGTTTTCATACCCACAAATGTATATAAAAAGCCACAAAATTATTTAAACCATTATAAACTAGAGATATAGGAGTGTTTTGAGATACATCTGTTAAGTAGAAACAGTTTATCTGAGCTGCCAACTATCAAATTTCTGGAAAAGAGTAACAGGTCTACGAAGATGTGGCTCTAAAAAAGAACCCAAACCGCTGCTATTTTGATGATAATAGTTAAGTGAACATTCTAGGAATTGTTACCAGATTATTTTACCTGTTTTTCAATGGAAACAATGCTTATACACTTACGTTGTTCTTAAGGTGTGTATTCAGTATAATGTGAAGCCTTTTGCCAGTTTCAGTTCCCATGTGGGTGAGAGATGGGAAATTCAAACATAAAAAAAATCCTGCAAGTTTTGGGCAGCTAGATAACTAAATAAAGGAAAGAAACCTTATTAAGGCTCCCACTCTGGAGAAAAACTGTAGCATGAGCTGACACTGGGAAGTCCAGATACATTGCAGCTAGAGACCTATGTGGGAAAAGTTTAAACTGAAATTCATACTGTAGGAAAATCTCAAATAAATTCATCCTAAGATAATTTATTCAAGGAAATATTTCTTAATTCATTGATAGAATGATATTTAAGGCAAGCTTTGAGCTCAGATACCATTACTTTGATTTGTACTTATGCCTTGTATTAGTTTATTATGTAAAAATATTTCGTGTTCAACATTTGTTTGTTTTTTTTCTTTCATTATTCTTCATTTCTATCCCATACTTTTACTTCTTACCTCTGAATATGCCTGAGACAGCTTCATCTGCTCTAGGTAGGAAAATTCCCTCCCAGCCTAGGTGAGAAGGAGATGTTTTGTGGTTCAGTCATTCTGTAACTGTGCTGAAACTGCCATAACCTATTCAGTGACTGTCTGTAGAATCAAATAACTGGAGAGACAGCAGGAGTAGCTCATCAAGTTTTTGCTAGTGAGGATTGGGCAGTGTCAGAAGATCTTTTCAGAAGCGCTTAGATTCCCTTTCTGCCTAGTATTGTACCCCACATATAGCTCCTTCTCAAACTATTGAGATACTTTTCACAAGGGTTCAAGGATATGGGATCTGCTGCTTCTTTCACTGCATTGCAATGAAAACTGCTAGGTCCCAGAGGGCACCAAAAGGCCATATGTGCAGTGACCCTCACTTGGGACCTACCTATGGATTTGTGGGCTGAATTTAAGCTAAGGTCTCGACACCCTCACCTCCCCAGTGATGCTGTAAGTAGATATGTTCTGCTACCTACAGTTCTGCCTTCCTGGCTGCACTTGTAGGATGGAGCTTGGACTCAATTTACATATAATCTTGTCTCTATTCCTGTCTCCAGTCCAGTCTCCTGCCATTTTTGACTGGTCTTCCTGGATGTGCTGACGCATTGCCTTGTCTTATCTGGATTTGTCACTTGGATCTGTTGATACTTGCATCCCTGCCCAGAACCATTGGATGGCAGCCCGTGGAAGCATCACTACCCAGCCTAAACTGCTGGGGCAATCATGGCTCGTGGCTCATCTCTGTCTGAGAGTAGCCGCACTCCTTCTGCTCCCTGACAGCTGGAATACTTTTTCTAAAGAAATTATTTTTAAAGTAAACATATATAAATTAATTACCCAAGCATCCTTTTCTTTTGTTTTTTGTTAATCTATTAATGCTAGTAGCAGTTTCACAAAAATATTTAGTATAAGAGCTTAGGTATTAAAAGAAATAATTAGTGGTATGTATTCTGGGATTTTAGTTTTTCATGTTATTGAAATATTCTAATTGATGGCAATGGAGCAGAAAAAGCAGCTGTTCTAACTATGAACTTTTCCTATATCTGTTAGGAAACTTTAAAGCAGCCAGCCAGATTTCTTGTGTAAGTGTTTTGAATAAAATCATCAGTATCTGCTAGGATAAGCCTCTCCTAACATCTGTCCAAGAAACAGTACAATATCATTTAGAAATACAGTTATAATTTAGTGCAATATTTACTTTCACATGGCATCTGATGCATAGTTCTGTCATGAAGAAAAATCAGTATTAAAATATCAATTCAGATATGACTTAGTTTGGCCTATTTAAACTTCAGGTTGATTAATATGTGAATGTGAAAATAAGAGATTCAAAGTGATTGATACAGTAGATTCCATGAGAAATTTAACAAAGCTTCCTCTAGGAGCCATATTATTTTCCAGTATCTAGAAGAATACTATCCTTAATAAGAAAGGTGAATAAAGCTTCCACTTTCTTCTCTCTGTTTTACTTTCAGGGGAACTAAGATGAAATTGAGAGTGGGTCTCATTTCTGCCATGATTACAGCATCATTAGGAGTCTGTCTGTAGTTATGGGTTCACTGACTCTTGACATCCTGCTTTCACTATCAGACCAAATTGTTTGGGATCTAAATCCACAACCTAGAGTATAAATGAATATTCTACAGGTTATGTAAGTGAGAAAACAAAGTGTCACATGATCGGGGGCCAGAGTCACTGGGATACCCACATTAAGAACATGCAAATATTTGAAAATCAAGTTCATATATACTGCTTACCATGGTCTTGTTCTCAACTCTCCCCCTTCCTCACCTCCTTCTTTTCAAATTTAAAATGTCTTCACTTGGCTAGGATGGGAAGCAGAAGTGCTGAAATATCTAATCTTGTAAATCTTCCAGCCCAGATGTGGAGAATCAAGTGGCTTTAGACAGTTGGAAAACAGTTCAAAAGAGCATCCAGTTTTTGGTGTTTTTCCAAGTGTTGAGAAACTTTCTGGTTTACCCATCACTCCTTGTAATGTACTAGAAAGTAAACACACTCTGTGGATGCATAAAAATTTTATGAAAGTAGATCTGCTTGTGACCTGCTGTCCACTTGCAGGCATGACTCTGACAGGCTTCAATGGGAGTTGCACATAGGGAATGACTTCGTGATCAGACATCTGTACTGCAAATGAGATAATATGTATTAATGTGTGTGTTTTCTCTCTGGAATCAATTACAAGTGAGAAAAGAAAACTGTGAATTTAATAACTTTCCCATGGAACTGAAACTGTACAACTACTTCATCCATCTATGTAATGCAATTCTAGAAGTAAGCATAGTAGAAGAAATGCAAAATTAAAAGGTTTGGTCAAATGAAGCATGCCTTATGTCATATGATACTTTAAACCAGAGGAAGGGGAAAAGGGTTCAAAATACTGCTGCATTCTTCTTTACAGAACCTGGTAGAGGATCTGAGAACAATACTCTTGAGCTGTCTTAGAAACAAGGATTAAGAATGGCTGCCTAGTTTGTGTGTCTGGTGCAGTGGGAGAATAATTACTTCTTTCATCTGATGTTATGTGTATATTGAAAACACCAAGAAAGGTGATTGTTATACGTGCTATGGCTCTATGATGCTGTGCAAAAGGGAGTTACTCTCCTGCATATGTTTTCTCCAATTTCATTTATGATGTCTCATCTTAATCACATAATTTTGCCTCAGGTTTGTAGTCTGAAAGCAGACTTGAGCCTCTTTGTGTTCCATAATTTGCCTGCACATGGAAATTTAAAAAGGAATTACAAGTAGATTGTTGTGATTAGGAGTTTCTGTTCTTAACTGTTTCTGTTCAAAGCTAATTCCGAGTTTCATCACCAAATCTTACTAAATATGAAAGTTTGACAAGTCATGACAAGTCATACCGCTGACATTTTGAACAACATAATAGGTTTCAATTTCAAATGTAATTAAACAGAAGAGTTTAAAATAGCTTAATCTGCTCAATAAGGTACAGGATGATTCCCATATGGAAACACTTTTTTTCCCTTTAAGCATAAAGTAGAATTCTAGAAATAGTATTTTCTTCCTATTAAATTTACTTCTATTTCTTCTCAAAACGTGTTTTTATTTGATAAATTTCTTATCTATGAGGTGATTGAAAGTTTTCTTTTGCTAGACCTGAAATTTGGTTGAGGTCTGAATTTAAATTTAGATAACCCTTTGCAAGGTTTATATTGAAACTAAACTACACTGCAGTAACAAAGAGCACTTCTTAAAACAGAAATCATATTTGCACACTGGACAGTTGATAAATGGATCAAAGGGTGCAAAAATATGTAGTCTTGTTCACAAATTTACAAAGTGCAAAGTTAGATGTTATTTCAATTTTTTAATCCTCAGATCTTTACATTAGAGCTTACTGCTAAAGATATGTCAGTAAGTAAAAAGTAATATAAAATATGTTTTACGAAGAGGCTTGGATTGCCAGCCTTTCATACTGTATTACCAAGTAATTGAAACAAATCATTAAATGGATCCGAAGCTAAGTCTGTGGGAAGGGAGAGATGTTGGCACAAATTGTTACTTTAATTCAATTCATTAAAGTATTTTATAGAACCTGCAAGTTCTCATTTATAATCAATGACAAACTTACAGACTGAGAGTTTTATTTTTGAGTGCATTGATTAACTTTCAGTAGAGTGTATGTGAAGTATTTACAGCTTGAACATGATCTCCTAACCTCGAATATAGGTTAAAATGATGAGACACTTCAAACTGACTTATTTCCATAGTTGATAGATTCATAGAATATCATGACATAAAGATGACTTGACTGGTCTGTTGGTAATGCTCTGATGTAATTAAACAACTGTAGAGGACAATACTGTTCAGTGATGACACTCAGGTTGACACCTCCTTTTGGCTATTAGGAGTCAATTTTATTGTTGCTGTTGCACCCTTCATTCCGATCAGCTTGACACTTCTGTCTTGCATAACCCAAAACGTGTTTAAATCTGAAAGTGTATCTTGTCTTCATGTTGCACTCTTATCTTTAACTCCTTCTATGTATTCCCAGAAAAATAAGACTGTAAACTGAGAATTTTTCTCTTCTCTGCTCCCTGTGTGTATGCCTGCCCATGTGATTACTTATCTTAGATTGACTGAAGAAGCAACATTCAGAATTCTTAACTTCATCTATGGTTTTGTAATTCTTTATCAGTGATACTACAGTATTTTTTTTTCAAAAAGGAAAACAGAGAACCTGGTGTAATTGAGTTGCATACTGTTCATTTTTTAAACTTTCTTGTGTATCATTTCATTAATTTCATGTTTCATCACATATATGAATACATAAGATGGATATTTTCAAACTAATTTTAAAAGAGTTTTAGAATGCAAAGGCATATCTTGAAATTCAATTATGCTATTTTACAGATGTTTTTCAGATTTGAATTGAGACTGAATGTATTTATGAAAAAAAATTACATAGATTAATGGTCATTGCAGAAGCTAAGCTAATATTCTAATAAAAAGTGAAAACATGCCTATTTTTAAAGTAATCAGTTATGAAATGTATTTTGTTGATTTTGGTGAATTAAACTGGATGTTGCTTGCAATGAACAGCAACAAACAGCTAGGGAAGGCAGTCTATGAACTTCTCATAACTGTAGTGTCTAATGACCCCAATTTTTATTTCATAATAGCCTATGAAATAGACCAATATTCTTTTTTGTAGGACAAGGTTAAGGTACATTGATTATGATCTGGCACAATTCTCTAAATGAAGCAAGACTGAATCTTTCTCCATTTAGAATTGAAACAAAATCAACTGTCTTTCCAGTTGCCTAAGATAAAGAACTGTTTGAACAGTTCTTCAGAACACACCTTATGAATTTGAAAGTTAATGGATCAAGACACAGAAATATTACTAGTCATATATTTTTCAAGAACCAGTTGAAACTAAAGAATAATACAAATATCAGTGGAGGCGAATAACTTACAGGTTACTTCCCAGAAGAAATAAATTCAGATAGTTGTTACTCTTCAGTGAAAATTATTACCTCTTTTTCACTTAAAAGGGCTAAATTCTAGTGTGGGAGAGGCACCATAGCACAGTCATTAACTGACTGCTCAGGGTACAGTCTGGAGATATACAGAGAAATAGCTTGAACCTGCATGTCTGGCCCTTTGTATGTTCCTGCAGCTTCTACATTTTCCACTGGCCATTGGGATTCTAGCTAGAACTTTTATGAATGCCTCCTGTTGAAGCACTTTTGTTGACATAAGAAATTAAATGTTCAGTAGACCTCAATGATTTAGGTTGACTTTGGGTTGGGGTACAGAGTATTCTGTCATATTAATCCTTAACGGTATGCCAAAAAAAAAAAAGGCTCAGGAATATTGTGCACTGATATGGAGACAGTTTCCCATACCTATTCAGAATTAATTTGAAATTATAAATAATTTCTTGAAGTTTCTGTGTGTACATAGTTATGTAATTAAGAACAGATAAGATAGAAGTATTTCTGATGGAAAAGAAATACTGCTTAACCTGCCATATCTTAACAAAATACCTTTTTTTTTTTACCTCCTGACCTTTTCCTCACCTCTGGATTTTTCTGCACTGTTTTCTCATTTCCACTTGAGTAAACCTTTAGCTTTTTCTGACTTTAAAGCATTCTTCTCAAACTTGCAAAGCAGGAGGTTAATCTCAAAGTGAGATGTGTTTTCACCTTCTTTACACAAAGTAAGATTCAGTTCTTTTTAGTAGTCTTACAGGATTAAAAGCTCACAGCTTTGGAAACTGCTCCAAGAGTGAGCTAAATGAGAAAACAGCAGAAGGTAACTCAGTGGATTTATCTAAACAGCTTTCCTCCTTTGAACAGATTTAATTTTAGTTCAAGAATAAATGAGTAGTGTTTGAAACATCCAAGGTCCCAGGAGAGCAGAAAAACTAAAGACTAAAACTAATATATCTTTTGATACTGTTGGCAGTGTCTGCAAGAACAATGCCAGGAATGATTGTGTTTGGAGACTGAATCAACCTTTCCTCACAAGAAAGGCTTGCAGTTTATTGGTATTATACTTCTAGGGAGTCCCAGCTAAAAACTATAACATCATTTTGTAATTAGCCAAGGAAACAAAAACTATTATTAGTCTATCTTTTTTCACACATTTCCATCTAAAACAAATATTATTCATTAAATTTAAACTAATAAATTAAGTAATGGTCTGCTACAAGACTGAATTGTTTTCACTTCAAAGCAGGGCAGGTATACCCTATCCTAGTTTTAAAAGTATGAACCATGTATACTTAAAAGTAAGAACCATAATAGATTGGTTTTGATGGCTTTTATAAGTAGGTTCGTAGGCTTCTGCTGCATTCACTTCCTAGCAGACAAGACTTTTTTTGATTTTGGAATGCAATTTTCTTATAGTCACAAATTACTTTAAGAAAGGTCTCTAACAGAGGAAGCATCTGAAAGCATTCATTTATCTTGCTCTGAATTCTGTCACAGAGATTGAACATGTCTTAAGAAGGCCAGGCTCAAGAAGATGATAGTATGGTTCTGTAGCTCAAGCCTTTGACATAGTGTTGACAGTATGCAGAGTCAGCTGTCCCCAGGAGTTCGCTTTTCAATAGGAATTGCAGAGAACAATAATGTGGAGATAGGACAGAGAAGTGTTCATGTTTTCTAATTTGAAATTATTTCTCTTTGGAAGCCTATGAAATGGGAGGCATAGTTTTGTCTATTCTTACAGTCAGAATCTTCCAATGATCAGTTTGAACATTTTAGTGGTGTCTTTCATTTTCCTTATATGCAGTAGAATGGGCATCTCACAGATGCTCACAGATCTTTCATACACACAAACAAAATGTTATTCATAACTCATTTCAGCAGCTCTTCGTCTTCCCTCCCCTCCTCCCGACACTGTATTTATACAATTATAATTGTAGAAAAGTTAGAAATAAAAAAGAGAAGAAAAAGGGGCGATGTTACAGATTCTGACAGGGAAATTTGATTATTTATGACAAATGTCTACAGCCATAAAATAATATCTGACTGTTCAGAAATATTTTGCCCAAGTTCAAATGCAGATGAATATCCAAATAATTTAGAAAGTTTATTCCTAGATTATTTTTTTAGTAGTGACATCAATGAAATCAAAACTAAGAACCAAAACATAAGAGCGTAATTTCATTTTTGGGATGACAGAATATATATATATTTGACAAAATAATTGAAAATTATTAAGCTGAGTAACCAAGAATCAGTCTAATTTAAGACTTACCAATTCAAGCAAGTAGGATTGCAGTTTTTGCCTTCAAAAGATTAGCCCTCTAGAAAATAAGGGATGTTTTTTACCAACTCAACTGATTTTTACCAAATCAATTGATTTGACATTAGAGAATTAAACTAAGATCGGAATTTATTGAAAACATTAATGATAAAAGAATAATTAGAATTGGTATCTCAGACAAAAGGGACATACTGTAGAACAGGACTTCAGAAAAGGTATTAAAAACCGGCAAAGAAGAATCTGTCTTCAGGGTCAGAGGTCAAGAAGTTTAGAGGAGTCAGACTCTGCAGAAAAAATTAAAAGCAAAACCTCCTTAGCTTTAGAAATTGATTAAAAACCAAGAAAGCCCACAGTAAAACAGCAGTTTTGAAAACAGCAGGAAAAGATTTATCATAAAAATGATAATCTCTCAGTGCTTCTAAAAATAGATGAATATTTTGTAAGAGATTTGTATGGAAATGTCCATCATTACTAGACAAAAGTGAAGAATGGATAGCTACATATAACAGTGAAAACTCAAAGAAAATAGTGTGCTTGTGCTATTAAAGTCAAGTAATCTACATAACAAAATTTCCAAGAACTGTGAGAAAAAGTTGCAAATATGTAATATCTGGAAAATTTATTCAGTCCAGGTCTCAAATTAGAGTCGTGCTGTCTGACTATAAAAGAGAAATGACAGGAAAAATGGGTTAAAAAGAACAGATTTGCCTGATCTCAATATGATATAATATTCCTTAATAGTGGGGGATAAAAAGTAAGCAAATTGAGATAAAAATCCAAGTTTAATTTACAAAAAAAAAAAACAAAAAAAAAAAAAAAAAAAAAAACAAAAAAAAACCTAAGTCACAGAAAACATTTTTAATTGAAGAAAAGCGTACATTAGAAGAATTGATAAGAAAACACTTTTCCAAATCAAGTTCCTATTGTAGAATCTGGTCATATAGCAAAGTAGCAAAAACAAGTGCCCAACTTACATCAGCAAAAGCTTATCAGCAACTTTTACAAAACAAGTGGCAGTGGAAGATTACATAAGGATGGGAAACAACCAACCCTTTTAAAATAATGCATATTTTTTGCTAGCTGAGGATATCTATGTTAGTACTCTAAACCAAAAAGAGAAAAATTGTGTGGATATTCAGACTGGGTATAATAGTTTGATTTGCACTGATAATTCAACTTTGATAAATGCAATAATGGAAATAGAATTTATTATTTTCCTTGTGTGATAAATTGAATTCATCTATCTAAAGAACTTTTAGCTTAGGAAAGCACAGCTAAATTGTCTTACATATCAACACAAAGAAACCTTGTGACTAAGGCTCTGTATAGTATAAATAATAGTTCATACTAAAGGCAGTTCTGGTAGATTGGATGGTCGTTTCTCATATTTATACTTCAATTTCAGTCAGAAAATGTCTGATCAAGACAGTAAACCTTCTCATGGAAACATTCTTAGGTCAGAGTCTTTGTTTTGGTTTTGGTTTCGATTCTGGTTTTGGTTTCTGTTTTGGTTTTAGTTTTGGTGGGTTTTTTCTTGCTTGTTTGGTTTTTTGGGTGTTTTGGGTTTCTTGAGGTTTTTTTGGTGGGTTTTTTTGTTTGTTTGTTTTTGGGGGTTTTGTTTGGTTGGTTGGTTGGTTTTGTTTGTTTGATTGTTTTTTGGTTTGTTTTTTTGGGTTTTTTGGTTTGGTTTGGTTTGGTTTTTTTCCCTGGAAATGTCTCAAAGCTATGATGAATTTATTATACTTTACTGTGTTTCTTAAGTGAGTAATATCTCAACAGGCAAGTTTTTAGGTCCCTTGCACAGAAGGCCATTATTTTAAGTTTCTCTTTCTCCTAATTTGAATTTGATTTCTTTCACTTGCCATCCTATGTGAAAGCCATCAGGCTGCTGGTTGTTGAAGCTAATTATACAGCTCACTCTATCTACAGATATTGGAATTGGACTAAAAAAGCAAGCAAACAAAATATAGAAAATTTTAATGTTGCCTCTAAATAGAAGAGGAAAAAATGTTTAGGCTGGATTACCAGTCAGATCTTACTACAGTCTTTTTTATCATTTGCTCTTGTTAAAGACCATAGTATGACTCATTTTCTACATTCCTCTTTGAGTATAAGCTCATGTCCTTCCTAAAGGATAGAATATGATGATTAGTTTTTTTAGTCACACAGCATATTTTGAGCAGTATGTCTAATAAAGACATATCCTCTCCTGGTCATCTGGTCTATTTAGATAGTGGCAGTTCATTAAATTGATGCTGGGAAAACCTGTGCCATTGGGACTCTTTTCTATTCCTGGGCAGGGATTTAGTGCCTGCTCACAATTTTTCTGTAATTAAGATCCATATCTAAGCCCAAATGAATTGTTAATAAAGAACTGCTTGCTCAGTATAAGGTGGGAAAAAGAAAGAATATAAAGAAAAAGAATACTCTTGTACCAAAGAAAACTGTAAATATAAGAAAAAAGATTTAAAGAATTTTGTCATTGGATATCTTTACCTTGGTTTGAACTGCAGTTTTGGTTAAATAAGAAAAAGAAAAAATAAGAAAATCATCTTGTATTAAGCATGCTCTGACAGAAATATTTTCCTTCCAGAAATCAGATATGTAAGTCTGAATGCTTAAAAGCTGATGGCTTTTCTCACATCTAATAGAAACTTGGTACACTTGGATTAAAAAAATAAAAGAAAATACAACTATTTATTAACATTTCAGGGAAATGATATGAAATTAGCCTATCTGGACCTTTTGTTTGTTTCATTGTTAAAATTCTGTTAATATCTTCTTTTGAATGTTTTTGTGATTAATTTCTATGTGGAGAAGTTTGAAATAATATAATTGGGCTTTTAGATAGGATTTCAGAAAATACTGCGGCTTTCAACTACTATGGGAACTCTGATTTGATGACAGAATTTCTGTCCAATGGCTTCTAGAGATAGATGTTACCACGAGGGGAAGAATAACAAGACCAATTTAACAAAAATTGTTTGTTACATCTATATTGTGGTGCAGCTGCCTTCAGGTCTTGGATCAAGACTCATCTGTTCTTTAGCATCTGTGCTCAAGTGCTCAGCTTCAAGATCAAGTTGGATCCTCTTGCATATCAGAGCAGAGCATGATGGAGCATGGAAGGAGGGAGTTTGTGTTCAAATGCAAGCTTGAACCTCCCAGTCCAGCAGTACAGAGTTCTGTGCTGCACCCAGGGACCAGACACACTGAAATCAAGGCTCAGTAGTGTTTCTGAAGTAGTTCCAGTCTGTCAGGTGCTGTCTCTTGCAAGAGGTCAGAAACAAAAAATGAGGGAGAAAAAGAAAACAACCAAAAAAACCAGCCTGGACCTGCACCAATAACCATCTAGAAAAGAAGAAATGTCTTGAAAAGAACAAATGTCTCAAAAATGTCTCACAAATATCTCAAAAGAGTGAATATTTTTTAATAGCTCCTAAGCAAATGCAAGAAAATTTATTTTTCTTTACTCATTCATTCTTCCACAGCAACCCTTTTCTCTTGCAGAAAAGTTCTACTGATATTATTTAGAGGTTTTTATTCTTCATATTTTCATCCTTTAATGACTTTGCAGTATTCTTTTAGGATCTCATTATCATGAATATTACATTTTGTTTCTCCAGTTCCTGTTCTGATTATTATTGTCTGAATATCCCCCTGCGCATGAAATTCTCAGGTTACCTCAATTCTGTACATTGCAATTTTTAAATTAGCTGATGGAAGGATTTCACTGACTGCACATGAACTGTTCAGTATTGGATATGGGGATTTTTTTAGCACAACCTCATGCAGGACATTCAGCAAATATATTTTCTCATCTGGAATAAAGCTAATGTGATTACTAACATCTGTACTGGCTCAGGTGAGTTCCATAATTTTTTTTTTTATGAAGATGGATCTCTTTTCCAAATATCACATCAGCCCTAGTCATGTCTTTGTGATCTTTTAAGCAGCTGTTAAGGTAATGAAAACCTGCTTTCTATGCTGCTAGCTCTGCACAGATGCTGTGGACAGCTACTTTGGGAGTAAAAAAAAAGCCCTTCAAATTGCTGAAAAATCATATCTATAGTGCAGTGAGGAGTTGAAACTTCACAGGATAACTGCTGAAATAGCATGTGTGAGAAGTTCAGGAAAAACAGACAAGGAGTCTACTATATTATTTTCTTCTATTGACTTCTAAAAATCTTTCTTCTGATCCCTTTTCTATAAAGTATCTCACTGATTAACAAATGAATGAGGTATTTTTAGTAGGCAACAAACTAAATTCCAGGTTGGAAACTCTATATGTACTTGTTTAATTTTTTTTCCTCCCAAGTCCATGACCTATTTTATCAAAGAGCTGTGAATCTGTAGTCTTCGATATTTATAGCTGTCTCCTACAAAACTTCATTCCAGGCAAATCATTGCTTCTTGAACAAGGACATTCCACTTCAGCAGCTAGAGCAGACTTGCATTCTCTGCAATCAAAGATAACTTACTACTGTACCACACTCAAGTGTTTCATAATTGACAAGAGCCAAGAAGCATGAACCATAGATTTGGTGTACGTGATGGGTGTCCCACAAAATTTCTGAATGCAATACAAAATTATTTTGTTATAGCATCCCAAAGAGATAGACCCTTGAAGTTTTGTGGCTTGGTATAGTCTTAATAGCAAGCAAAAGAATCTTTGTAGGCATAAAAATTACTTACTGTGTGAAACTGGTCAAAAATTCTGAAAAAATGATGAAGCAGTGAAAAGTACTAAGCAGGTCTAGAACCTGTTTCACTCAATTTTTCACAGCAATTTTTTCAGGTTTCCTGAAAGTGTACTTTGACTATAAGTGTGTAATAATCATAAAAGCATTTTTCTGTGCATCTCTGGTAGTGATATATTGTGCCTTTGATAAATGAGAATGTTGTTATATATTGGCTAATAAGGTCCAAGGTAAAGAAGAATTTCTATAGAAAACACAGATATTTTGCATCAAGAGAAGGAAGCTATGAGTAAAAAAAACAACGAAGAAAAAAAGAGAACAGACTTTCTAAGAAAACATATTGAATTCTATAAATATTTTTAAATTACCTTTAGGGAGCAAAATGGATGACAGGGATGACAATCAACACACAAAACAGTCCTTAGGAAAAGATGTTCTCTTCCTTAAATTCTTTACACAGACCATATTGGCTTTACATATTGGCATCATCTGTCAAAAATCCAGTTTTATACATTTTCCTGCCTGCTACTCAGCGACAAAAATCATGTTCAGAAGCAGTTAGAAATTGGTAATACAGCAAACTTTTCACCTTAATTCACAAGTAAGCCACTGAGCCACAGCCTAATCAGTTACAAGTTTCACAGTGCTAATGTCTCATATTAAATGCAACTTGTCATGAGAAAGAGGCAGAAAAAGGGAAGTCATAACTGGAAGTTTGGGTAGAGTTTTTTTAAAATGTCTGTGATGACTGTAATAATACAAAGTATGTTTCAGGTTCAATGAGATTAGGTAGATGGAATATCCTTATCCTACTGCAGAGTACTTCAGTATATTTCTGTCAGAACATAGTGATGGATAGGCTCATTGCTGAACACAATCATCTTTAAAATGGTTTTACACTGAAAAAAGGTTCAAAAGTTTCAGCTGCTGGCCTAATTTCCTGTGAGGAGAAAATATTAGCACTTTCTGTCACCTCCTGTATAACTTTAAGCACAGAGACTTGGTATAAGCATTTCCATGACAGACAGCTTCTTTTGGATTCAAGGTTCTGTATCCAAATCCAGACAGGATATAGCCTCTATAATGATACCCAATTAGTGGTTGCAGTTCTTCCATGTGTTGAATCTGATGCAGGCTTGTTTGCACTGTCCTGGAATGGTGTCTATTTCAAATATGTACTGTGCTGGAACAGTTTTCTGCTTTTGGCTGTGGAGATTCTGCACTTGTTAGAACAGGAGATATACTGTAATTAGGGGTACTTCCTTTTACTGAGTAGAAAAAATGTATACATTAACATTCTAACCAAGAGACATTCTTGCTTTTACTCCAAATCTAGAGGAGATGCATGTGAAGCATGACATTCCCTGCTCAGAATAATTCTCTTGAAACCTCATCAGGAATAATGTATGGTACTTGAATTATGCTTGGAGCTCCATCATCCTAAGATTATAGTAAAGAGCATGTAATACATGTCTAGATAGCCACTGGAGATAATCTATTCCACATTCAAGAGTTTTGTTATGTTTATAAAGGCAAAGATTTCAGGTCAAGACTGAGAAAAAGAATCCTAGGAATTTTTGTTCAGCTTGAAACAATTTAATAGACCTGATTTTTAAAAGATGCCAACTTGAAAGGTCTCCCAGTATATATCCCATAAAAATGAGCACCTAAAGCCATTTGAAAAAAACTTGACATTGGTCCTTAAAGTGAAAAATTTTGTTTAACTCAGATGAAAAACTGGAAAAAAAAAAAAGCACTCAGGCTATAATGACTGTCTTAAGAAATATTTACTTGTTAGATATTTCACAACCATGTTTGAGTATTGATGCTTCTGTTTTGTAAAATACCTTGGACAGTGTTGCAAAAATACAGCAATATTATAAGCAATTCTGATATGCATAAATTATGTTCTAATGTTAGTATTTTTATTTAGCTCTTTATTTTCTCATAAAATTTGTCTTTATGCAGATTTTTTTGCCTCACTTTCACAGGCTTTTGTTAATTTTCAAAAGGCAAAGAGTTGGAAAAGTGAAAATATCTTAGGGGAAAAAAACGTGAATAGGCAAACTGATTCCTGAAATATTAAGAATTATTAAAGACATTCTGTAGGGGCCTGGTAGAGAAGCCTTTAGTCCCAATTCAATAATTACGTCATTGAAACAACATTGCAGAAACTGGTTTAAATCTCTTTAATGGTCCTTCCCATTTAGAATAAAATAATAAATGTACTTTAATGTCTTGTACTCAAGTCTATCCTACTAATTGTGAGGATCTCAGCCACAAGTAGAAGCCCCTCTATGGCTCCTATTGCAAATAAAATGTATGAAATTAAATACTAATATACACTTGTAGATCCTCATTAGAAGTGAATTAAGTTAAAATCCTTTTAAGAAACTTTAAAACTGAACAAGAACATGATGTAAATAGTTAATTGGCTTAACTTAGCCACTCTGAAATTCATTAATTTTTGTTACTAATTCTGTTAAAACAATTGTCATTAAAAGTTTCAGGATGCAACTAACACTGCTATTGTCTCTGAATTAGTGATTTCAGTTATTACGTGGAGAAAAATAAAAATTCTTGTCAGGACAAAGCTGTGTAGTGGATAGCTCTGCAGTCATAAAATATATGGTACATACTGGAAAGTGGATAAAGTGTATTTTGACTTTGAAGAATGTAATATATTCTTAATAATGTAGTAATATTAGATATATTACATTTATATATATATATAATTTGAAGAGTATTAAATATCATTGTATTTGGGTAGTGAAATACATGCACATGGACAGTGTGATTTTTTTCCGAGAACTGAGGCTGACATCAGTGGTGACAACATGATGATTCCCTAGGAACGTGATTTATGAGCCTGTGGTACATGAATTCTAAGGGCAGTTGATTCAGCTGTTGTCTGAAAAGATTTACTCCCACAGAAGGACAGGTGGCCTCTGAACTCCCATCCTTTAACAGCTTGTGCTTGAAAAGGATATTTTTCAAGTGCACCTGCACATAAGCCTTAATTCAAAAGACATGCTGAGCTGCTGCATTACTTGATAGATACTGTTCATGTTTCCTCCTTTGTTCCTTTTGACTTAACAAGAGGTTGGTGCTGCAGGTATTTGCAGATACATTTTGCTGATTACTTTATTCCTTCAAGAGGAAGTGTCTTTCTACAATGACCAGACACAGAGCATATCATCTTCACAGCAGCTCAAGCTGTACTAAAACAACAGGTAGTACACCCAAGGGAAACCACAGAAGGGATTGAGTATTTTATTAAAACTGTAGGAAAAGGACACTTCTAACCACTAAACCAAATAAAGACAAACAGCAATTTTGTCAAACTCCAACCAATTCCAAAACCAGGGGAGGGCAGTGGAGGAGGGGGAAGCACTTCTCCCAACCCCAGAGATGATTTCCCCTGGAGGATTCTCTAATGCATGTGGAGTTGGGCTGCAAGTGATATCCCTGGGCTATGTTCCTCTGTGGCCAATTTAGTTCAGAGCTATAGGTAGAATTAATCTGTATCTCTGAGAGAGAGAGATGTTAAAATGACAGCTGAATATGATGCAAGCTCTTTTTCTAGTTGGAAAACATACTGAGCATAACAACTATATTGCTAAGGAAGAAAACAAGGGAAAAGCAGAATAGGGAAGACAAAATTTGTAAAGCAGGAACTTCTACTTTATGCTCCCTTTAAGGAATTCCTTCATTTGAAAAACAGATGAGATTTCTGGTCAATGAACTAAATATGAAACGTCTAATGTTATATATGCAGATTCTCTATCTGATTTCGTGCCTATCAAGCACAAAAAGTCACAACAAACATATCATTTTAAAACATTGTATAATAATTTAAATGGTATTATAGGGGATGGGACAGAAAGGGTGAATTAATGTCATTTTCTTTTTCAAAGCCAACACAAAAAATCTATAGAGGACATTACTGTTTTTAAGCAGAGTGGATCTTCCTTGTTGACTTCTAAATAGAAGAGAAACAAATAGGCAGCTTTGCCTAAAATCTTTAGCTCATTTTCAGAAGAAAATGTAATTCCATAATAAGAATGTGTATTGGGTCCTGTAAACCTGTGACAGACAATGTAGAGAGCAGAACCAAGCTCCTGCATAGATTTCCCCATATACAGATAATTTCTGTGATTCTTCTTCAGCGATTTTATAGCTTTAACCGTTTTTATATGCTTTTAAAATAGATGCTTTTACATAGGTGAAAAAAACCCCAATTATTCCAAACAGAGAGAAGGCTTTACCAGAATTAATATGTTTAAAAAGATGAGATTCTGTGAAAATAACTCAGCGTGCAGTAGTCAAAACCAAAATCCTTCTGTTTGCCCCAATGTATTGCACATAGTATACCAATGATGGTATACTGATGAGGACACATATTGTGCACTACTGAGGACTGGCAAAAGGATCAGAAAGGATTTCATCTTGGACAACGAGTCCATGGCTACAAGAGCAAGCACCAGGTGTGCCCAGGAGTGCTGGCTGGTTCTCAGGCCAGCTGGCTGTGAGTGGCCCATCCATCATGGCACCAATAAACTCCCCTGGCCCTTAGAGCAGGGTAAGTGCATTCAAGCTGCCTGCTGAATGACCTTTGCAATGTAGCTCTATTTGGCAACTGATGGGAGAGTGGTGCCTGACATGGGCCAGAAGTCTGCTAAGGACCATGATAATAATTTAAAACTACAGATGGCCATATTTGGGTCCTTGATGACATTTCTAGTTGCTATCCAATTTATTAGTACAAAGGCAGCCTCTAGGTCTCTATCCATAATCCACTACTCAATATCAGAATTCTCCATGAGAGAATTCAACTATACAGAAGTGATGCTGGGTTCCTAAAGCTATTTCAGTAAAACAGTATTTTTGTCTTGGAAAAGTAAAATTACATGCAGATGTCATTCACTCAGAATGTAATTTTTGGTAAGGAATATATGTGGATAATCCACTGTATCTGCAAAGATTCTTATATTTTCATTTTCCCTGTTAATGTTTCTTTTCTAAAAACTAAAAATACTTTTTCTCCCAGATATCCATTCTACCCTAAAAAATAAACATCTCTGTAAAACTTACATATGTGAAATATTGAATGCAGACACGTACATACATTGCAGCTCATACACACACTTACATGTATAATTATTCTTTATATGAAAAGTATTTTTACTACTGACACTAGTGGTGAGAGGTTTTGCACTTATGTGTTGGGTTCACTTTATTGTTTCTTTGTTTGTTTTTTAATGGGAACTGTGCCAAAATATTAATCCTTCAGTTCCTTTCTACACCACACACCCATGTGACCACAGTCTCAGAAGTTTACTGTACAGTTTGTGGATTTTTATTCAACAATCTTTAATTTCATCATACACAGTAATTACTTAAAAAATACTGCACTTTAAAACATTTATTCTATTTAATTAGTGGCAAATTTCAAAAGGGTGAAAAAAACCCACTTCTGTTTTAGATCAAATAACCTTCATGGTGAATGTAGGAAATATTTAAATTTTAAAATATCTAAAAATTTTTTAAGAAGCCTATAAAATTATATCATTTATAATTTTAAATAGTCATCTTATAAAATTTTTTTTTTTTAATAACCAAAAGGTTTTTCTTTCTTCATTCTTAAAAGTGGTTAGATTCTTAATTTCTATTACAAGTGCTGTTAACATCTTCAAACCCTGAATTTTTATGATGTTATTCTATTTCATCTGAATAGTAATGCTTGTGTTTCTGTTTGCGTCATGGATTTAAGTACAACAAAATTAATCAAGTGTCAGCTACACAAAATTACAACAATGCTGTAGATCTTAGTTGTGTACTTCAGTAGGAAAGAACAGGATAATTTGGATAATTAACACAACTTTCTGGTTTTTCACCTGCACAAATAATGTAAACCAGTGCTTGAGGTACATTAGTATTTGGAATGCTTTCTTAGCTATAAAATCTATCAAGTAACTCCGTGATATGTATTGCATTGGCTAATCAAATTACTTCATAATTCAATAAACACTGTACAGAGTTTTCAACAGTTTTAAATTGTCTTGTGTGAGAAAAGTAATTTTTCAAATTTTAACATATGGTGTTTTTCAAAATGTCTAAGCAAGCAAGCTGAAATGTGAATATGTCATCCATATAAATTATATAGTGTTGTGTACTAATACTAAGGAACGAATGGTACATTTTACTGGTTGTATTAAAAATAACACTTTTTGGTTCTGATAGAGACCTACATGAAGGCAGTGAATAATTGTCAGTGTGGCATTTCTAAATTTTTTTGTGCTTTCTTTAACCTACATTTAATTAAATGCAAGAAACACTTCAAACAGTTAAAATACTTTAAAACAAAAAACCCAGCATAACTGTTTTAGTCATTATTTACTGTTTTACTCAGGTTGTCAGTATAGTTCAAGGGTTAGAATTTTACACTATGGAAATATGTCAGAATAAAACAACAGAGAGTCAGAGAACCAAAGCACAATGTGAAATAAGCAAACTCCAAGTTAAAACATCTCATGATAGTTAGCGTAGAAGTTCTTAATATTTGGAGTGTGAAATTATGACCGTTAACATTTTGGGGGGGCTCCTTAATATATGTTTGGCAATAGAATGGCCTATTTTCATAGCATCCCTAGTGCAAAATATATGCCTGTGGTGTTTTTGGTCCAAATCCAGACTTCAGATTTCATGATTCAACTTTCAACACCTATCAATGTAATAAATTATAATAGGCAGTGAGGAATTTACTTATAATGCATGAAACCAAGCCCTAACCCATGGAGACACCACAGAAATCTGAAATTTCCACATCTGAGGAGCAAAACAAATATTTTTTAGATTGCAAATTCATGTTAGCAAATGGTGTGTTAGTAACACTAAAACAAAAAAGCCCTGTTGTACAATGAAGTCCATTGAGCTCTTTTCACCATAGCTAAATTTGGCCGGTTAATATGAAACAGTGAAGAATCAATGTAAAAAAGTCTAAAATTACTCAAAATCTCAAAATTACTACAAGTGTGCACCACAGGACTGTTTTGGGAAACTCAAAAAAAGCTTTTAAAGATTAGACTTTCTGAAGATATAATATGAAAAAAATGTTAAAATGAAACTCTGACATCAAAAGTAAAGTGGGGTTTTTTCTCTTAAAAATGTTGGCTCAAGGAGAGGGAAAACTAAGACAAGAAAACAGATTTTTGTTGCAGAAGATGGGAATACATACAAGATGCAATGTGTAGTATCTTCTTATCCTAGTTCAGTGTGTGAAATGCTGGAAGCTACTGTTACAAAAGCAACTTTTACATCATTTTGACTGCACAAATAATTTGGAAGACTGATAGCGACAAGCCGCCTTGAAAATTGTTGTCCTTTTCCAGCATTAAAGACTTACTCATCAGACGACATTTTCAATAGCAGTAAAGGAAGGAAAATGGTATGTACAGGGTCTCAGGAGAAGAGGTGCTAGGTGGGGGATCATGATCCAGATGCAAACTATTAAATATTTTAGTTAGAAGGTCTTTTTGGAGTGATGTCTGAAAGATCTAGAAGAACCAGGAAGCTGTAACTAAGCATTTAGCATTTAGAGATAAACTTCATAAAGAGGCCATAAAGAGGTAGTTTACTGGTACTAATGTGAATCTAAACAGATTGAGTATAAATTATAAATAATTTTAATTTTATGGCTTTCTGGCTAAGTGATACTTAGTTGTAGCAAGCACAAAGATGTGAAAACAATTATTAAATGGAGACTGAATTACATAAGTAAACAATTATTTATTTAACTATAAATTATATTTTTTAGAAAGTAGAAAAGGAGAACTTTTCACTCACAGTCAAACCAAACTACTGTAATTACACAGTATTCAGCAGACAAACCTCTATTTAAATCTTGCTTTGAAAAGATATTTGAAAAACATTTTGACAGTAACATATTGTTTATTCTTACTCTTAATAATACTTCTCATTTATGTAAGACAGTAGGCATCAGAAATATGCCTGTGTTGGGATGACACCTACAAGAGGAAAGACATTTACAATTGAAAGCTGTCCCCCAGGGATGAGTATTTTCATAAGGAACTTCCTTCAAAAAGCAAAGTAAGGCAGCACATTTGCTTCTTCTGTACCTTACCTTCCATACAGCTGCAAGCTGGAAAATGACAAAGCTGTCAGGAGAAAGTACCACACAGTTGCTCTCCCTCTTCCAATAAAATTCTTTCCCAAATAACTCCCTCACCCTGAATAAACCCTTTTTATGTGAGATCAAAATAAATCTCTGAAAGGACCCAACTGGGAAACTGAGATAGGAAAAATGTGGTACACCATTGTCTGAGTGTTATCTCAGACCTAGGGGGAGGTTAACAGGCTGGGGGAGAAGAATCTATCACTGATAATGGACATAAAGAATGCAGAATTTATGGGTCACAAGGAAAGCAAATTCAGCAACTGTGCTGAAAACAGCTTGGACTGGGGAAGAGGTAGTTCCAGCAAGGGGAGATAGTGACCCACTCACAGTCCACTGACTCAAGAGAAAGATTGAGCATGGGACTAATTAGCACCGGAAGCAGGGGAATCATTTAACCAACAAAATAAGAGAACAGCATAGCCAATGAGCATTAATTCCTTTTTTTGCTAACGTGTAAATAGTGAAAATTTTGAATCTCATTGGGACCCCCACCACCGAGAGGCCCAGACTGGAAAAGAGCCAAAAGAATTCTGCTGGATATATGGATGATGACTCTCTTCTCCTTGATATCTCAAGCTCTCTCTCTCTCTCTCGCCTCCCCCGCCCTCCATTCTATTTCTTTACCTATACCTCACATTTATTGTTAAATAAAATCCACGTCACTGACTTCAGTATACGATTCTGTTTGCACCTTGATTTGGACAGAGGCATCTCTCCCTAATCAAATCCTATCACTGGGTCATGTGACCCCAAAGGATCCTTGATTCTACCCACATAACTGGGAAAATCCCACAAACTGAGAGGTTTTGTTTTTATAGGAAGAGTACTATTCACAGAGCTCTCGTTTTTGCTCTTGTAGTATGCAAAGAGCTGAGGCCACTCTTTGTTTTACATATCTTTTGGCATTATGTTTGTTATGAAACTATCAGTTTAATAAACAATGTGGAGTGCTGCTTGAAATTTAATATCTTGGCAGCTTTTGATGTAGATATCAGCAGTTACAGATTGTTATTTATACAGTTTCACAGAAAACAGCTATTTATCTTCTACAAACAAGTCACTGATGCCTTAATAAAAGCAGGCAAGATTTTAGCATAAATTTCATAAAAATTATGCAATTTATGAGAGAGGTGAAACTCAGAGAGAGAGAGAGAGCTCATGTCTTTTATACATTATTATCCTGATAATCTTTGACATATTTTTTTAAATTATATTTTTGGATTTCTGCATGGCGTATTTTTATCCTTATAGAAAGTATTGCATTTGATGGTTGATGTTTGGAGAGAGCAATATGTAGATCTTCAAAAGTATAAACAGATATATAGGTCAAATATTAAAAGAATATTACTTAATAACTCAGATATTTGAAGACAAAGTGAGGAAAGAAAATAATAATCCTCATGTACCTGTCAAAATTAATTAAAATCCCAAAATCTTATGATCATTTGAGACTTTCACTATCTGTCTTTGATTATTTGGTAATTTGTCCATAACACAATATAACTATAAAAGGAACAAGAATGTCAAGGGATTTTGAAAACTAACTTTGTGACCTCTAATAAAGAGGATTTCTGCATAACAAGGACTGAAGACAGGGCTGAGAGTAAAAGGAAAACTGATGTTTGAGGAATAATGATTAACCAAACAAAATTTGGTTAAACCTAATTTTTTTTTAGTTCACAAAGTATTGTTGAAAATTATTAATGTCCAAAGCCAATGTTATAAAAATAATTTTGTCAAGGATGTTATCATTACTGCTTATATGAATCCAGCAAATAAATGTGTTGTGGGCAAAAAAAAGGAGATATTTTCAAGCCACTGACATGCAACTGGAAATCTGACAGATAACTAAACACTGACTGCAGTGACAGAACCATGTTCAGCTATATGAGATGACAATTAGGACAAAGTCCCCCAGTATTACCAGACTTTATATGGTTTGGGTAATTTATGAGCATTAGTAAGACAGTCCTACTCCAGTGGCAATACCTTTCACTCCAAGTCCAATTACTTGAGACAAGCTTTGGAAAAAGTGAACAAAGGTCTTTACTGGGAGCTCCTGTTGAGGACTTTGCCCTCCTCTCTGGGAGGAATGTGATGTAGAAGCTTTTTTCCACAACACTCTTGGGTTCTGCCTGAGTTTCCTTTATACATTTCCTTCACAAAGGCTGCTTCCTACACATCTCTTACCTCAAAGGCTGGAACAGTTTACCCCAGTCTCAGAGGAGGCAAAAGGATACTCTTTGCTTTGCAGTCACCTTGTCTGGGCTTTGCCACACCTTCACCATAAGGTATTCACAGGTTTTCAGCTAAAATAGGCAGGGTGACAGGCACTTGGCAGAAGGACAGGAGTTAAAGTAAATTAAAACAAGGTCAAGCCCACTTAAGTCCTGAGCACCTGCGCTCAGGAACCCAAATGACCATAGAAAGCCTGTGACTATTGCCAGTAATGACAAAGGAACATTCACTGGGACTACAAACAAATTATCACACTTTAAAATTACTTTATAGGAACTTTGAATGAAGACATAGAAGTTATTATCAGCCTATATTTTGATACAGTTTAAATGACAATTTAAGTTATATGGGAACATCACAATTAGCAGTAGAGACTTGACACCCAAGAAATAAAATTAAAGCGTGCTTTCATTCTAAATGTGAAGGAACCATGAAGAGATTTAAAACCATCTGTGTAACAACTTTTCATTAAAATATTTATTTAATAGCATTAAAAGTCTTCTTTTTCTGTCCCTCCAGAACAGGTCTAACAGTTAATATTCTCAACTGTGGTAACTACTATTTGGAGGAAAGAACGCTTAAGTATTCAAATTGCTTTTCTGGGAGAGAAGTTTACAAAATTTACCATTCCACTGAGGCCTAATGGAAACCTACCATAACTGACTGTGATTTTGTCAAGTGGATACTAACTCCCCAGAAGGCAATAGATTTAGAAAGCTGGAGAGGAACAGCTGCTTTTCAGTGAAGTGGAAGCCAGGCTGATTAAAGATAAAAGAATTACAAGAGAAACAGAATCTGAGATTGATTGCTGCCATTGATGAAAAACATCTAATATACAAGGTAAAAAAAAATACTTCTGAAAAGAACTAAGATACATTAATTCTAGAAAGGGATTAACTTGAAATGGCAGTATTAACAACCCATTTGTATCCTCCTTAAAAAAAAAATTACTTACAGAATTAAAAAATTACTTACATCACAGCCAACATAAATTTACACTTTGAAAAACAAAAAGATGTTACATTTTAGTGTTTTATACTTTATATTCCAAGATGCCTATTTCTTCCTCTTTTTTTGATTCACCTCTTGAAAATAAAGCTACAACTTATTTAAATATAAATCAGTGAAAAAGATCTGACAAGAAATCCCTTTTTGAGGTCCTAAATATTTCCCTGCTTGGAATCTAGGAAGCAAATATCACATACCTAAGCAAATTTTCAATAACCATTTTAGACACAATATGGCACCCAATCTGGTCTTCAGCTGTTGCTGCAAAAAGACATGTCTTTATGAATGCACTCTTGTGCAGGAAACTCTGGGACTCTTCAGGTGCCTAAATTGGTTCTAGAGAACTACTTCTAAGTAGGTGAATTGTCATTTGTGTTCAGGTCAGATACACAGAATAGGTCAAATATAGCTGTGTCTGAAAATATGAATTTACTTCCATGTGTTTTAAAAGGTCTCTGAGCTACTACTCTTGATGTAGGTGTGTACACTGAATCTTTTGATTGATGTCCTTTAGCAGATTGAGGTCTTATGTCCTACAGATCATTCTGAAGAGATGCAGTTTTATTGACCAATTCAAGAACTCCTGTAGGGTATTGCAGTGTATATCTAATGGGAATGTTGTATTTTGAGTCTATCTATGAAAGATTCATTATGGATCCTATGAAAAATTCATTACATTTTATGCATTTGTAAAAGTGGGACACAAAAAACCACCAGACCAACCAAACACAAGAGAAAACAACCAAGCAAGAAAAAAAACTAAACAAAGCCCAAGCCTCCCCAAACTCATTACTATATGATTATCAGAACCCACATTATAATTGAAATATAGTGGTTCAAGATGAGAGAAATTCACAATTTTTGGGAAAACTCTTTGGCTAGTAAAACCTTTTTAAGAAGGAACGTGAAAAGTTATTCCCACTTTTTTAAAAGTGAAAATACTACCATTGTTTATGTGTCTGAATCAAAGAGAAAGTACGTATATAATTTAATATAAACTAATCAGGTAATTGATTTGAAGTATTCAAAGCAAATTTAGAATACTACTATAACTCAATGGCAGATACACTTCTTGGCATTTAATATAATTATTAAATTGTTCTTAGTTTAACAACAAAGGAGCATGTACAAGTGATTTTTCATAAAACATGGGGTCTTCAGGTGTCACCGGTACGAATAAATCTGTAAACTACAGTCTGCTTGAAGTCAGAGGGGTTTTATACCTTTTTTCTTTATGCAAAACACTACTTTTTCATCTTAGACTGAGTCAAGGTAAACAGGATACAGGAAACTTTATCAGCCTGTTGAGCCACTATTGCTGAAACAGCACATACAGAGGAGAAAGACAGCATTTCGGCAACCTAGCAAGATAATTTAGAATGAAACTTGACCAAAAATTACCTGGGGACCCTGTAGTACTGCTTACAGCTATAGCTTTGGTGTAAAACCTTTTCCTGTGGGTTTAAATGTAAACTCTAAGAGAAGCCAAGAACAGTCCTTTGTACTTTCAGCTTAAGTAAATATAAAAGAGTACAGATGTGCAGAATATAAAACCTTTCTAGACACAAGAAACAGGGGCAAATATTTATCAGGGCCTTGAGTGAACAAAAAGGCCTTAATGTCTTTGAGTGCTCCCGACCCTGCTCATGATCCCAGGAGCCCCACTTCAGCTCAGCTCTGAGCAGAAGGCACTGCTGTCTCCAGCCCAGAGGTGATCCACTTTGCATCAGCTCCTGCTCCACAATCCTGTCTCCAGCTCCTGCTCATTGGGCTCCCAGTTTGGACCCTGGAGGAATGATGGACTTGATTTATCCGTTCACCCTTTCTGGGGCTGTCATTAAGCACTACTGTCAGCCCCAGCGCTGCTGGCAGTGCTCAGGCACTGTGGGGCCCCATTCTGATAGTGGTGGCACAGCCTATGCCGTGTTTTCTGCCTCATTTCCCTCTTGAAGCAGACCTGCACACAAGGATTAGGAGAAAATTGTATAAATAGTCTGATCATCCTAAACTGCTGTTTATTGCCAACACTTTGTTCTTGTTTTTGGCTGATGCAAGATTTTGCTGGTAATTATGTATATGCAGCAGAATGAAAGGTGTCAGAAGATCTTTCAAAAACCCTCACACATTTTTGTCCCTTGTCTGCTGTGATTCCCAAGGACATCATTATAACCTGTGTAACAGGCAAAGGGGTAATTGTACAGAGTAGTAGGAGCAGAACCTTAAATGTACAAGCCTATCACCAGCTGAAGCACAATGTGCAAACATCAACTATTCTAGTTTATGCGCAGAATCATGACCCTAAGTTTCAAAGAAAAGAAATTCTGTTGTGTCAGTCAGAAGTAGAGACACACAATTAACTCAACAGATTCAATCAAAGCAGAAAACTGGGACAATTACTGCACTTAAGTGAGCCAATGTAACTCATGAGTTTCTCTTAGGCCTGATGAAAACTTGCTTGCATGAGGTCTTTCACTGAGATTTTAATTAACAACAGATGGTGGTCAGATGTATGAGCATTCACTTAATGGAAAGTAATGCTAAAATATCAGAAGTTAGTGATGAAAGCATAATTTCTACAGATTAAAAATATACATGAACAATTTAACATTTGTTGTTGGAAACCCGCTTCACATATTTCAATCATACCCAGATTTTTGTAACTGTAACAAAGTATAATGGACTCTTTAAAAATGTGGATGATTTGCTTATGCCTTTTTGATGAGAATAAAGTTCAAACATATAATAGTGTGACCAGAGGGAGGTACTTAGAAATTCATAAAGACTTACACCTAGCTGGAAGGTGCTTTCCATTTGACTCTTGACATAATAGGAAATATGTTGTTGTGCATATCTTTATTTTGTATATATCTCTACTTATCTTTGTGACCCACTCCTGTTGCATAAAATTAATAGGGTTAGAAACAGCACTTAGAAACATCCACTGGTAAATCCTATACATATCAATAGTAAATTACTGAACACTTGTGGTTAAAGGTGACCTCTAAAAGTCATCTGGTCTGATTATCCACCCTCCACCATCAACGTCTTGGTTTATATCCTATTTCTACATTTTAATTTAAATGAAACTATCAAGGAGTGTAGTATGCTCCACAGGGTTTGCATCCAAACAGCCTCTTATACATACAAGATCAAGACTCCTCTACCCTGTAAGTTCTACGCCTAATGTGAGACTCCTAGTCATAGCTGTATTTGGAGATGTGCTTAGTTCTGAGGACCCAATTAAAGTTGTTATTTTAAGGCTTTTCAACCCTAAAACTCAGGAAAAAAGAAAAATGTTTGATGGTGCTTTGGTTCCATCTTTGATTTTTGATGATTTATACATTACTCCTATTTTGGCAAGTGTTCTGAGCAGTAATGGAAAGATTGGGAATAACATGCAAATTTCAAATACCAAGGGACAGGCCTGGAATAGATGCTTTGCTTATGGTTCCTGAGCAATTGCCAAAGATAATATGTTATGGGTTTCTCAAGCCAAAAAAAGAAAGAGGACAGCGGGAAGTGACATGTACAGAGTAAATTAGTGTGAGAGATGGTTTCTGCTTGAGTGCTAGTTTCAGGGATACCTTGAGTCCCTGAACTCTAGGCACAGCATGAAAACACACAGAAGTGAAATTTTTGAAAACCACTTAAGCAGAATTGTTGATTTCATGGAAAAACAACCTACATGGTTATAAAGAAAACAAGCAGAGAATTTAACTTTTGGGCATTTTGCCTCGCCATACTTTCAATATACTAAGCCAGATAGCATTTTAGGAAAGAATCAGACATGTTATTTTTTTTTAAATTTTCTTCAAAAAAAAGGAGGCAGAAAGATTGCTAATGCCATGTATATACAATGTGCTGTTACCTTTAGCCATCTGTTGTATGTAAAATGGCATTTTGCACTTCCTCTGTATGTGAGAATTTGTGGTAAAGTCTCCCTGCCATGTTTCTCTATGAATGAATTAGAAGTATTTTTAGAGTAGGTTGATGATCCACAAACCTCCAGAATGGTAACATCCATAGTATCTACATCAATTCCTATCACTGGGGTGCTTACCTATATCCAAGACCAAATAAGTTCAGACTGAGAGTAAATGTATATATACTTCTTGTGGCAGTAAACTCGAGTACAGTAAACTGTGTACATAAGGAAAAAAACCCCATTTTTTCCATCTAATTCCACTGCCCATAGGCTGGAAGGATCCTACTTTTTTTCCCAGTAAGTTTTTAGTACATGTACTGAACCAAGGACAAGTTATTTGAAACAAGTATATGAAAACTGAGTAGCTTTTCCTTGGAACACACAGATTTCAAGGGAATATTTTCAGGGGAGTAGTTTGGGAGACTACTACAAAGTTTAGTGATGTCAGTTAAAGCTCCACCATTGATGACAGACTTTGGAACAGGTTCCTATCGTCTTAATCCATAAAATGCTAAAAAATGGGGGAAAAAATATTGCTTTTTGAAGAAATTGGATCAGAGGAAAGATTTTTGAAAGTTTAAAATTTCCATGTTTTCAGATTTGGCTTTCCTTCCCTCCTCCTCCTGAAATTATGCTAGACCAAAATTTGGAGCTTCTGGCAATCTTAAAACATACAGTTCTTCATTGAAATACATCCTCCTGTCCATGTTAGCGACAATGAAACTGCAAGAGTATCTTTTTTAGTGAAGAGAATTTTCTTCTGTGGAGAGAGAGGGAGATACAAAACCAGTTTTTGCTCTTTAAGTAAACCTTTTAAAAACACAAGTCCTTGTGATTCTTTAAATGCCATGAAAGCTTCTTCCCTGCACATGCTGTCAAAATCAAATGACCCTCCAAACAAATCAATCTACTACATGTTCTAAACAAAGGCCCCAAAAATAAATGCATTAATCTGAAAGAGTTTCACTAGAACATTTTCAAGCAACCCCACTCAGAATCAATCAGACTGTCATGTTGAGAAAATTGTCAGGTGAGAATTGTATCTATGTATAAATACAGCTATTACTTCTCAAAAGACACCCATAATACATAAGACTTTATATGTCTTTTTGTCTCTACTGATTTTAACAGTGTTTGGAGGCTATTTTTCAAAATGTAAGGGTAATTGTACTTATAAAGATCACAAAAGCAGAACATAAATTTGTTCTTAGATTGTATTTGGCCTTTTTGACCAAAATAATTAGATTGTCAACATTAAAAACATCTTGATAAAAGTCTAGGAGCATATAAAAATACTAGATATTGCTTACAGTTCAAGATCCTTTATTAACCAACAGAAATGACATTATGCTTCCTGAAGTGCTATTGAAGTAAAAGACATAGTCAACTTTTCCGAATAAAATTTTCTACAACAGAATTCTAATACTGAAGTTTCCCTAGTCAGGTGACTAGAATGACTAATAACTGGAATCCCTATCTGTCTTCAGGAGTTTTTTTATCTCACAAGCTGTCTCTCTCAAAAATATCAGTATGAAACATGTTTTCTAATTCAAATAATTGGGCAACTACTTTAAATTAAATTTTAAGTAAATTTTTCCTCTTTATTATTTGTTTTAAATACAATATTCATGAAATAATTATTCAAGTAATTTTTTTTAAATAACTGTAAAAACATGGAATGCACAGAAGGCATTTTAACAAAACAGTCTTTCATAGTAACAGACATAAATATATGAAGCCTGCAAGTTTCATTTAATTCTATTTAATCCACTTCTCTTTTACACTATATTTAAAAGATATTTCATCAAAAGTTATAGTGACATTATTTTGTTAAAATTATAAACCTATCAAAATCCATTATTGTTTTTTCTATTTTTTCTGACATACCATGTTTTGCTGAACTTCCAGTTTTGACTGGGTTGTTTGTTGTAACTCTAACACTAACTTTTACTTTGGAAAGTTTAATTGTTTTATGCAAAGAATATAATCTCCACTGGGAGAGGCAGTAGTGCAATGCAATGAAAACCTGGTCATTCCGATAATTTAATTGCATCTACAGATCCAGCCAAAAGTAAACCCTCAGTGGAATAAATGAATCTGTTTTTTTATTAGACACACTTACTTATATTAGACCTACTTACTTGGTGTTGAGGTGTGGACATATATTTTCATTGGACTTTTGATCTGGATTTAGAAAGTTTTGAAAACATTTGTAATGCCAGATAACAGGCTCAGTCTATCAGTTTATTAATACAATATGGGAAGCACTTTAGAAAATTGTTATAGCTCTATTTTTGGAGCACAGTGCCATTATTTCTGTCAGATTGCATATCACTTGTATAAAAGGTGATTTAAAACATCTAAATTAATATTAATCTGATTGAGGTATACAGACTATGGGAATCTTCTCAGGCTTAGTAAAATGGCTCTGATCTCAAATAAGTCTGTGACACAGACTGTTTTTTGTAATTTTTTTTTTAATTTTCAGGTAACAGACATTAGTGAGCAGCATGCTACAATATCAGGAGTAACTAACTCTAAATAAAACAAAGTTGCAGCAAAAATACCACCCAAGAATACATAACAAGTTTGATCTCTGTTTGATCCCATAAAAAGCCCTCATGTGGATGAATATCAGCAGATTTGTTTAATATGACCAAGAAAATCATAGAGATAAAATTATTCCAATGGTGAGAATTACATTCTCTTTAATCATTAAGTGAAATATATTTCATTCATTTTTACACAAATCTAAGAGGATATTTTGAAAATTGGCAGTGCAGATCAGCCCATGTTTAGGAAAGGAACCCTGCCTGAAGGCAGCTCTATATTTATCTGATTATTTGCTATATGCTGAAATTGCTGGTTGCTTGACAGTGGAAAAGGCTGGTTATGGAGTAACTGGAGGACGTACAGCTCTGTACATTTTGCCTCAGGGTGTGTGTACACTGCAGGAAAAAGTGTTTAAGTTGCATCCAACTGAAGTCGCTCAGGAATTGGAGAAAGTATAGGAGAGCAGTATAGTTCAGCATATTGCTGGGAATCAGATCATTAGTACTGCCTTCAGATGGAGTCAATCAGCCTGGCCACTAACTACCAGGCTAATCCAGTTTTACTGTGGCCCACACTTGTACCCATATCCTTGACTTCCCTGGGTAAATCTGCTGGTTGAGCAGGTAACCTTTGACATAATACTGAATTTGTGTGGTACAGACATGGCCAAAAAAGTGATTTTAAGAAAGCCTTATAAACTACATTTTATAGCTAAAAGTGAATTAAAGAGCTAATTAAATGTCCTGGGATTAAGGAACACAAATATTTCCTTTTAAAGGAAATATTACTAGTCTAAAATAGCTCATGCCACCAAAGTCTCAGCAGTGGGACAGTTTAGGAGAGTGAATCTCTTTTAAAGATATAAGGTACTAGTTATTATAGCAAATGTTTATTTTCACTAAAAAGTGACAAAGCTGAGACCTTTGAGATAAGGCAATAAATCTGTGCTGAGTTTACACTAAAACACCTCTAATAATCATGTAAATTAAGGGAACTAGGCTCATGCAGCAACATCATTCAAAAAAGAAGAGGATATTAATGTCTAGGTGATGTTGTGAGATCCCACCTGGAGTACTGTGCACAGTTCTGGTGCCACTAACATCAGGAGGATATGGAAATGTTGGAACAAGTCCAGAGGAGGCCCACAAAGTTGAAAAGAGGGTTGAAGCACCTTCTCTATGATGACAGGCTAAGGAAATTGGGGCCGTTCAGCCCAGACAAGAGAACATTGCATGGGTACCTCATAGCAACATTCCTGTACCTGAAGAGGCTTACAGGGAACCCAGAGAGCGATTCCATGTCAGGAAATGTAGTCATAGGATGAGGAGTAAAGGGTACAAATAGAAAGAGAGGAAATGTAGTTTAGATATTCTGAAAAAAATATTTTCCTGTGAGTGTGGTGAGACAGTAGAACAGGTTGCCCAGGAAGGCTGTGGATGCCGCAGCCCCGGCAGTGATCAAAGCCAGTTTGGATAAGGTCTGGTCTAGTGGGAGGTGTCACTGCCCATGGCTGGGGGTTGGAACTACATGATCTTTAAGGTCCCTTCCAACCCCTAGCATTCCAGGATTCTATGATCCCGCAGATCTGTGCTCAATTCTGTACAAAAGAAGCATTACTGATAATTGTTTTAAACAATAACGCAAAAGGACTGTCACTTATTTTAAAGTTTCTTGAAGCTTTTAATCTTTCCGGTTTTGTCTGCTATGAACACTTGTTTGTTTTTAATTGAGATGCACTTCTTCCCTATTAGAGCACTTTCCTCATACCTGTCTTTTTGTTGATGTTTTTATAGCTCCCACAAAGTAAAAAAAGGTAAAAAAATCAAAATCAAGCCCCCTCCCAGATTCCATTTCTCCTCTGGTCTCTAAATAGGTAAGTAAGAAAATTTTTTTATCTCATTTACATGACATGTGCAATAAGTTTGCATTTTTGCTTAGATGATAAGGCCCTTTTGGCATTTTTCTGCTAGTGACACTAATTAGGGTAAATTATCTAACTCTTTGAAATATCTCCCTTAGAATCCCAATCCATCTTGTATTAATAGGGTTTCAAACTTTATGGTTGCTACTGTTTTCTTAGATTTCCTAAGGAGCTTTCAGGTAAATCTTACTGGCAGCAGATTGTTGCATAAACTGTAGATAAGTCTCTGTAAAGAGACTGTACTCATAAACCATAGGTAGTTGTTTAGATCTTATGTCAACATACACTATTTAAGTTGTAAGTAAACATTTTAAGTTGTAAGTAAAGCCCACACATTTTAAGTTGTAAGTAAAGCCCATTTTCAAAAAAATCCCTTTCTGTCAGCTACTTTGTTAACAGAGGGGTGTAGGACAATTTGCACTTGTACTACTAAATAAAAATATGGAAGATGTATGTTCTGACCCATTTAAAACTGCAAAAATATGGTGAGGTCAACAAACTTGAATTTTGCCATAACTATACAATGAGAGAGAGGCTTCAATCATCTTGTTAGACGCCAACGATGACTTAAGTGAGGGCAGCCATTTTGCCATTGTTAAAGACTAATTGTACTATTTTGATCCATGTGTAACTCTCAGTAATTAAATTCTTCCAGGCTGTGTCTCAAAGAGAATCAAATGTGTCCTGGATACCTTTGCAGTATCTCTCATGTAGCTTTGCAGGAGAAGGAAGTGATCTGCAGAAAGACTGATTTGATCAGGACTTAGAAGCAATGAAGAGACATAACTTTTAACTGCAAGACTTTATCTGATCAGGTTTTCTGTGCCTTCTGCAATCAAAGAGTTTCTTCCACTTGCCATATAACACAACAAATATCTTGTACAATCATCTCATCAGCTTTTCTTTCCCACTGACTACTCTGTACTTCCATCTGTTGAAAGGATGTAAGAATTACATCCTGTAAGAATTACAATCCTATATTAGCTTCAAAACTTGTTAATATTCTTCCATAACTCACTGGAAGTTTAAAAAATATTTTTTCTATTGGCTTAAAACCTGTATTTCTCCCAGTCTTCCAGATACATCTGTGGAGGCAGATCACTGGAGATATGAATCAAATATGAGTGGAAGAAGTGGAAGAAGTTCTCTGCATATTGCACATTTTCAGTATTTAGGGCATTGACTGTAATAGCATGTTTATGATTGGTTTAATTTGTTTCCTGTTTAGTCACTGGCTGTTTAGATTTTTAAATACAAGCTATTAAATTTGGGAAACTGAGGTGAAGTTGTGTCAGCACAATTTTCCAATCTTCAAGAGAAGCTTGGCTCAAACACGTTTCTTTATCTGGGCTTTTAGGATATTCATAAAAAAACTAGGGAAAGGCAAAGAGGGGAGGAGAAGGCCGCAAAGATAAAAGTCTGAAGTACAATAAAGACATAAGCACGTGAATGAATAAAGTATTCCTGAATTCTCCTGTCTGCCATAAATTGTCTATTTCCCATTTGCTGATGCGCAATAGTTCAAAAGTTTAAAAGCTCCCAATATTTGAAAAACTAAGGATAACAGACCATTTGTAATTCTTCAGAAGGACATAGTAATAAATAACCATAAGCCCAAGTAGCACAATTTATGGTCAAATTTGATTCCCTGGCATACATTCTTTTTATGATTTTCCACTGATTTACTTAATGATCAGTATTAAATTTTAAAAATCCATTCTTTGAAGTATTGGTTTGGTGACTTTGAAATTGTAGTCTGTTGTCTATTAAAGGTAATTTTAAAATAAATTCTTTTGTCTGTTATCTTGGATTTGCTTTAGAGCATAAAACACTTGATAAATGTTTGGAGTTATTCCTAAAAAAATTCTTATTACAACAAATTGATAACAGGGGACAAGCACGTAATATATAAACAATAATGTCTACTCAGATGTTAATATTGAATCTGTTAAGTAGTGTCTGTCTCAAGCTTTGCCTACAAAAAATACCATTGCACACAACTGTAAAGACAATGACAGCTTCTGTGAAAGTAATACATATTTTTCAAAAATAAGTAAACTGTGTGATATATTTCAGAATTATTAAATTATTGGCTTCACTTGGGCTGCACTGTAATAAAACAATTGCTGAAAAGGCTGTTAGTAAGGAAATTATATTTATGCAACCTGTGTCCAGTATTTAGATTGTTCCAGGTACTAGGATACTTGCCTGTATTGATGAAGACAATTTCTCTGATTCTTTATCTGTCTGATTTTTACATTTAATATTGTATAAAACTTTTGAGTTCAATGAAACTAAAAACATCATTCCATATGCTTATGGGTTTATGAAACAGATGCATTCCTTTGTGGATACTCTGGCCAATTGTACATGATTTAAAGAAGATAAGTACAGATCATATTTTGTGTTATATTTCTGCTCAGTCATGCTGGGGTGAGGGACAAGAGACTTGATTGGTGCAGAATTTTGCAAAATAATATTTGGTATTGTTATACTCAGTCTGGCCAGTTTACAGTGAACTCCTGCCTATGTATGGTGCCTAGTTATACAGGGAGACTATTGATGGTGAAAAGAGTTTATCAGCATATCTGTACATAAAATATGTGACTAGACCAATTCAGTTCTATTTCATTAAACAAATCAAAATTTTGTTTCACTTAAATTTTAAAGTAATGCCTGATTAAATAATAAAATGAAAACACAGTTTTAGAAATATAGACTATCATAATGTAGAGTTTCCACACATGATAAATGCCATTGGTAACTAATAATTGTGAATCCAGTTCACAATTTTCATTCTCTCTGCCCCAAAATGAACAAATACAGGCCAAATGGAAAGGACTGAATAGGTTCAGCCTAGTATTTAAAATAAGCTCATTAAACTATCAATTCTGTGGGATGTCTTATTCTCTTTTCTGTTTGGGAAGGGAAGGGTAGTGAAGTTATATTAAAATAGTTCTAATAATGGTATAAGCAGGGTTTCTTAATGCAGTCTTTGACTTTGCAAAATCTGCATGGAATCCCAGTGGGTATTCTAAAGCAAGGCACACAGATCCAGAAATTTTGAACCAGAAAGTTCTTGAAAGGGGAAGAAATTAATGTTCTCAGTGACGTATGTAGTTACCTTTTGACATCTGGAGAGTTGGTTTTTACCCCTACACTTCTGTCATTCTTATAAGAATAAAATTTTGCCTGCATTCTTGGATTTCCAGCATTACAGTCTAAAATAATTTGCAGTAAGTTGCAATTTCTGTTGTATGCATTCTTTGTTTGACAGAGAATGCCACAGAGGAATTATCTGGCAGTCAGTAGAATATGCCTTGTCTTTTTGTTTGCTGAATTAAGAAAAAGCCCTATTGAGTACCTCAACCTCATAACCTTTACTGATATAACACTCCCTGTACTCAGATAAGAACACTTTTCTTGCACAGAAAAATAATTGGCAAGCTCACCATTCTCATTTCTGTTCTGCTGCTGACCTACAGCAATCTGGGATAAATGATGAAAAAAATAAAAGGAACACCCAAAGAGATCTCAGCTGCTAAGGGTTCTGAGGAGTTCATTCAGTTTTAATAGCAGCTTTGTAGAAGTGAGGGATACACAGGGTAGCTGTTGCGTTCATGTTGATATAATTATGAGAGTCTGACATTGATTCCCCACTCCAAAGAGCAGTGCCACTGTGTTTGGTCTGCATTTCCCATTCTGAAAATCTATGTGTTTGAATGAGGATTTGTTTTCCCACATCAAAAAGAGTTACAGAATGCTTCATGTGGTTTCTTAATTTAAGCCACAATCTATGAGGTGTTATTTTACAAATTTGTAATAAAAAGACATAAATCAAGACATAAATAATGAAATCTGCATCTGCTGTTTAGCAAAGATATTTATTTATACTCTCTAAATTAAGAACAAAACTCAAAATTTAAGGATTTTGTCCTTATTCTTTCTGGGTAAAAATAATATCATTTTACAACATAATGAAAATCATGGTCTTATTAAGAATAAACTCATTACTGTGAAGGTGCTGGTTGACTCCACAAGCCTTGATCCACTACTACATTCCCAAATATTCAGTTCATTATTATCCTTTAAAATAATAAATCTTATTCTGTTAATTAGTGTACCTTTTAGAGTGATTTATAAAAATGAGAAGCAAATAAAATAAATTATTTAGAAAATAAATTATTTATCTATTAGTAAGATAAGTAATAAAAATGGAGTAAGGGGTTTATTCTCTTGAGTGACAAAAACATGCAACTTTAAGGATATGTCCATGGCTTCTGGATGCCTGCTGCTTGGAATCTCTCTTGAACATTGTATGATGTTGATAGGCCCCCAAATTATCTTTTAATAAATTCTATCTGGTGATTTCTTTCTTTTTTTTTTTTTTTATTACCTTACCGATGACCCTGCCACACATTTATTTGTTATACTTTATTTTCCCTCATGTGATAACATTGTCATTTTTGGGGACAACAGTGCAGAGAATGTATTAATTTTATTTTTTTTTTACAGAAGGGATCATGTTAATAAACCATCCCCTCCCATCCTCCCCTCACCATTTCCTCCCTCCCGGCCAACAATACAAAACAAAACAAAACTGAAAAAACAGCGTCTTCTGAATTTTGTTCTCCAGCTCTCCATAGTCACTAGCTGGCCATGATTGTGTTATTCTTACAGAGGTTCCTCGTTTCTGTAATTCTAGATTTGTTATTGCTTTACTTTTTCTTTTTTTCTATTGAAAGATCTTTCCAAAAATTATACAGTGTTCATTCATTAGTCTTCAATCTCTCTTTGGGGAAGTTTTCTGTTGGTGTTGGCTCTACATGCACCTTTATAAAATTTTCCTCAAGTGTTGTGAGTATCATCACTGCTCACAGCTCACTTTACTGCCATTTCATTGCAGTGCCTTTTCCTACATGCCAAAAGTTATTCAGTCTTCCAACATCTGCCAAATGGCACAAGTGCCTAGGAGAGATCAAGTTTTACACTGTGATGTGCTGCTAATTATTCTAAAAACAGGCTTTCCAAAGCATAGAATCCTGTAAGCCTTTTATATTTGCAAGGATAAGTTCTTTTTCTTTGGCTTATTTAGAAACTGACTGATGAGTTTGCTGCACTATTGAACACAGAACTGCTTCTGGGACCATCTTGAGGACAGGTGGATGTGAGGCTGGTGACACATCCTTATATCACCCTGGATTACTTTGTCTTTCAGGTGATATTGATATCTGAGGAATCTTTACATGGTTTTATGTGGGCAATTCTGTACAAATTCCACTGTTTAGATAGCATCCAGTTTAAAGTGTGGATCTAACATTTTACAGATAAATTATTCCTTGATCTTTGGTTTGGTTTTTAGGTTTTTTTCCTCACACTATAATACAAGAACTTAATCCATGTTATCAGCAAATAACATAAGACTATAGCAGATAAATTTCTTTCTTTGTAGTTTTAAATGGACTTGATCCACTGTGGGATCAAGTCCATTTAAAAAATGGGGAGAAAACTCTTTCTTTGTAGTTTTAAATGGACTTGGAGAAAATCCACAAAAACATATTTACAAACAAAATATTGACCACTTGGGTGCTTAAATTATAGCTTGAGTGGAAAGCATGTTTATGTTTCCTTTCTAGGTTTAGCTCTGATCGCCTTTTACAACACAGCAAGATTAAGGTAATTGAATTGGCATCTGCTAAGGGGTCTACTCTATAAATAAACAGCAGTAAATAATTGAACATATACCAACAAAAACCTCAACTAACCAAATCAAACAAAATCCCCCCTAAATCCTGCAAGTATTTCTTTATTTAGGACCAAAGAATTAAAAAATATTATTTCCAACAGAAAAGGATATAACTGAACTCTTGGATTACATGTGATTAATATTTCAGTACTGACAACATTGCTGATCATGACTGAAAACTGAAAACAAACTATGACAAAATTAACTGCAAGCTGTTCCAACCTAAAGAGGAGCAATGAGATTAAGATTTTCTTGTCTTGCATTTAGTTACTCATTCTAAAATTACACTGAGCTGACACAGAGCAAGGAATAATTGAAATAAGAAACAGAGAAAGAAGAGCACAGTTCAGAGAACTGTACTTTGTGTGACTTGCTTCCAGAATATTTGGCATTATCTTTTGGTATTATTAACAAGCAGTAATGTAACTTGAAATGCTGCATAGAATGACAGGTATGTGACTAAACAACAAATATATCCTTAAATATGTCTTATGGTGGATATATTTATATTTATTACTGACATTATTGACAAAGTTTTCCACTGAAAATATTAATAAAATAAAATCAACAGTTATCAAACTGTTGTTCAGAAGCATATTTTGGCACTACATTTGGGCTGTCACAGAGTTATCTCCCAAAATTATGTAATAGTGAAAGGTTACTGTGTTAGCAAGTTAGTGTAGCAGCCTTTTAATTTTTTTCCTTTTTTAAAACTGTGTGAAATCATGGGTCAGACAACGTTTAAGGATTGCTTGAATTGCTACTAGAAATTAAAATGGTCTGACTTTTCCAAATATGGCTGGCTGTAAGTCTTATATGCATTCTGCTCCCTGATGCAGAGTTTTCCCTCTATGTATATTTTCTAGCTGTAAATAAGCAATATATTAAATTATTATTTTTAATGGAAGCTATTATAGCTTTGGAACTTAAGGGAAATGAAATGTATAATTTCACCGTATGGATAACACTAGCAAATTATCTGCCTCCCTGAAAAAGCAGTTACAAATTATTACCAATTTAGGGTAGGTGAAGGAGCTACTTAATTTTGACTTCCCTTGCCAACAAAACACTTCAAGGTTATAGGGGGTTATTATGAATCACTGTTTGTTGTAAAAATTCAAGTCTTTAATCTTAAATTTCTGACACAATTGTTCCACAATCTGCAACTCAGCTTCATTTACACTGAACCACTCCTAACAGCTGCTGACACCATCCTCAATATGATGCAGATTAAGCTAACCTCTCAAAGACATATTTCTGAAACTAGTCCTAGAAAAAAAAAATCTTATTTCAGATATGCTGTAAACTCCAGAATGTGGCATTTGCTGATAATTTATCCATGGTATACATATTTACAGATATATATTTGCCTATGTATACTGCCAGATTCCTTGTTGAATCACACTAATTTTATCCAGACTTAAAAAAAAGAAAAACCGCTGAACAAAACCAGTTTGATATAGATATATCGGCCTAAGACATCTAGGTAAAAGTGGGCCAGACTGAATTCAGACCACAGGAGTACTGTCCTCTCTGTTTCATTCAAAATCTGCATTAACTACCTATTTGGCTCTCTGGTAACATTAACTGAGGAAAAGTGTTCTCAAAACTGGTTAGGAGATACTAGCTAAGTGTACCAGCCTTGCTACACAGACACTCCAGGAGATCAGTAAAGAAAACCCAAACCCAAGCATTCCAATTTAATGGACTTTGCATAAAGGGGAAGCTTCTGCACAGAACTGAGTCTTTGAACAGGGCAATGTGTCACAGTCGGTGTGTTGAAGGGCACTCACAAAGGTTTCTCAGGCTGGATGGGATGAATCTCCATTCAAATCTGCTCATATAGGCAGCTGATCACTTGGAATTACAGGATCAATGAGGTGGGAAAAAAAAATTGACATTGAGTCCCACTTGTGACATTACACCACCTTGTGATCATGGTACTGAGTGCCACATCCAGTCTTTTCTTAAACACCTCCAGGGACAGTGACTCCACCACCTCCCTGAGCAGCCCATTCCAATGTCTCATCATCCCTTCTCTGAAGAATTCCTCCTAATGTCCAACTACATCATTCCCTGGCATGACTTAGGACTATGTTTTCTCATACTGTTACTTGTTACCTGGGAGAACAGTCTACCCCCACGTGGCTACACCCTCCTTTCTGGGAGTTGTAGAGAGTGATGGGGTCTCCCCCAAGCTTCCTTTTTTCCAGGCTAAATATCCCATCAGCTGCTTCTCACAAGTCTTGTGCTCCACACCTTTCCCTAGGTCTCTTGCCCTTCTCTAGACTCCTGAATGTTCTTGAAGTGAGTAGCCCAGAGCTGGACCCATCTCTCAAGGTGCAGCTTTACCGGGGCGCAATCCCTGCCCTGGTCCTGCTGGTCACACTATTGCTGACACAGGCTGGGATGCTGCTGGCTTTCTTGGCCACCTGGGCACAGCTGGCTCACGTTCAGCTGCTGCCGAGCAGCATCCTTGGACCCATGCACAGTGCCTGCTACTACTGTCCTAAAGAGCATGCCAGAGCACCTGGGTAATCATTCCAGAGCCTACAGGAACAGCTCCTGCTGACTGTTTACTAGTACTCTCTGCTTTGGACTACTTAAGCTGGGTTATATCACCTGAATGAAAAATTTATTTATTGTTCAATAATTAGTCAGGCATATAATAATGTAAACATAAACACGAATCTCTTTCTGTTTTTTGTCTGTTTCCCTCTAAAGGTCTTATTTCTTTCATTCATTAAATAATAATAACTGAAAATTAATTTCATATCAGCATGTATTTGGATGGGAAAATCCTTATTATCTGGTCCTAAATGAGGTTAATAAGGCATCAAATGAAGCTGACTCTCTTCCTGTTTTTTGGTGAACAGATGAACAGAACAAGGGAAATAAAGTACATAAATTAGCACATCAGATGTGAATGGTCTTTTTTGTAGCCTAAAACTCCTTAGATAAGTGTTTTATGTGAGCACCAGGCTTTTAGTGGGAGGCAGAGAGGATATGGGGGTTTGTGAGTCGAGATAATTAAATGAATCCAAAAACTTGTAATGCCTATATGATCCTTGCAAAATTTGGAATTATGCATAGAGGAAATTAACAAATGTGGTATCAAATTAATTTTGATATGTAAAGGAAAGCAAATTTCTTAAGTATTTCCTTGGTTTTGATAAAGTTAATAACACAAAAGGAAACCCAGTCTCCATAGGGAAATATTTTCAGCATATTGCTATTGATATAAATGAGGATAGAAGAAGTGGAGGTAGAATAGAATTTAATAGCACAAGGGCCAGGGTCATTCACTTGGGGACTAAGAACAGTTTCTACTAGAAACTGAGATCTTAAAATTTGGAAAGAGAGGAAGACAAAAACCTCAGCTTATTAGTTGACCATGAGCTACCAACGCACTGTGTCTGGAAAAAATGCAAATTAGATATAGTGGATCAAACGTGGGTTTTTTTGAGCAGTGATAAGATTTTCATGTTGAGAGACATAGAGTAAGTACATGCAGGACTCATCAGAGGGATAAAGATGAGATAATAGAGAATGATTTTATATAAGGTTACTTAAATTTTTGCTCTCCTGTGGGAAGCACGAAAGAGTGACAAGGAAGAATCTGAAAGTTTTTCCTGAGAGCTTACTTTTCACACATCTGAATGGATCATGCAAGTGTGATCTTGGATGGAAAGAGACTGCAAGGACACTGAATGTCTGCTGCTGTGGTTGTCTTTGTTTCTACCCAAAATTAAGAAGCACAGAAACACATTAAGATGAATAGTATTCCTGTGTAACTTACATATCATATAGATTTCTTTGTTTGTGACAGAATTTTATGTGGGAATTATTAAAGGAACAGATGTTCTGAACATTGGCAAGGTCTGCTGGAAACAATCACTTCATAATAATTTCTGTGACAGAACATGTACACAGATTTATCACTAAAGAACCCAGTAAACCATGCATACTGACTCCAAAACTGAGACACTTAGTTTTTTTCCAGTTCTTATATTATTAGGGGTACTAATTGTCCTGTGGAGAAAAAAAATCTGGAAGGTAGAAAAAGAAGTACAGAACACAAACAGACAGAGTAGTACAGAGGAGAAGGAACAGAATAAAAACTATTTTTCTTCAAACTAGGTAAAAATTTTTCAGGTAACATAATGTATAGGGAACTTACCTGAAATAAGGGAATCAGTTCATTTTCTTTCAGTAAACAAAATTTTAAACCAAGACTTCCCTATTTACAGCACTCTCCAAAATCTTTTAAAAAGCTATCATGTATTCATGCAATATTCATACAACAAACTAGGGATATATGTGGTTAAGATGCTCTGGGATGTGCCCAAATGCAGAAGAAATTCCTTTTCCACTTCTCTTAAATATAAAACTTACGTGAAAGCAGTAGTACATCACTTTCTCCTTATATGAGGGAAAAAATTACAGCTCACCACTTCTGCTCAGCGCTGTGAGTGTCCCAGCCTCAGAAGCATTCAAAGCCACGTTGGATGGAGCTCTGAGTAAGCTGATCTAGTGAAAGGTGTCTCTTTGGTTGATCTTTAAGGTTCCTGTCAACCCAAGACACTCTGTGATTCTATGACTGCTTTGATTTTATTGCAAATTCTCTAAAAGTAAAAATTAATGTCAAAAAGTGGTTTGTTGTTGGGTTTTTTAATCCCATCTTGAAAATATTTCTTCCTTCCATTTGAAAAAAAAACCATAACAATGGAAATGTTTCTAGTTGTGCCTATTCTAGACTGAAATGTATTTTTGACATCTTGGTTTTGTTACTAATACATAAACTTAGAAGCTAAAAATGTCAGAAGCTGAGGAGAGGACAGAGCAAACAAAAACAAACAGAAGAATCTATTGTCCCAGACTGAATGTCCAATATGAAACATATTCTGGAAAGAACTACAAAGAGAATACTTAGCTGTTTAGCTATGGAAAAAATTTGCAGCCTTATGGAATATAAATACTGTGCTAAAAAAGTATAATCTGGTTCACATCTAATACAAGAAGCTTAGAGACATAGTATATGACTATATGAGTTCAAGGAATTGGGGCTACTGAAAAGATTGTGGTGGGTGTGCCCCAGATGGGATCCAAATGTCCACCAAAGCTGCTCTATCCCTCCCCTCCTCAGCTGGACAGAGGACAGAAAATGCAAGAAAAGTCCCCTTGGTTAAGGACAGGGAGAGGTCTCTCTTTATCTATAGAGAGCATCTTTAGGTTCCGTGCAACGCAGGGAGAGCTGGTATAGCAACCAAAAAGATTCTCCCTTCACTCTGCGCTATGCCTTGTTTTTTGTAGAATAATTTTTTCCCTCTGAAAGGAGGCATACATGGTTTCAAAATCCTTTAGCTGAGAAAGTGTTTTTCAGAATTTCAGAAATCCCCATCTAATTAGAAAGGTTAGATTTTTTTCATTTACTACAATAAGTTACCTCTGAATAACAGGATATCTGATCAAGCTCCCAAAAAGCAATCCCCTTTAAAAATAATTTATTCTAATTGCTAAGATTTTTGTTGCTCTATGGTAACTGTTTTTTCCAGTCAGGTCATAGGCAATACCTCTAGTCCTTCCATGTGCTGCAAGATTTGGCTGAGAGAAGGAAAATTTATTACAGTGGTAAACAGGGGCTAATGATAAGCAAATCTGTCCAGCTGCATAAATGCAATTATGTCATAGCCTGTAGGAGTGCATGTTTCAGTGACCAGTGCTAAAGCAATACTTTTTCCTCTGATAAAGTCAAACTAGTTTATCTTAACCTTGTGTGTACATTGCTGCCATCTCTGCTACTGATAATGTTACTTTAAGATTCTTGAGTGAAAGGGTCATTGTAGAGTGCTTTACAGATAGCACTGAGTCAATTAAATCCACATTTCAGATTAATAAATCAGCTTAAAATACTCTGTTATTCCATGCCTCAATGGTTTAGTTCAGAACAAAAAAAATATAATCCCTAATTTACAAATATGAGTTGGTAGTTACTTCTAGCAACTAAACAGGTTTGTTCTCATCTTGCACTCTGTTGATAATCATTGCTCAAAAGACAATAGGAAAAGCTGCCTGAATGCCAGAAACTATAATTTATATAGAAATGCTCCCTGGTCTGTTGCCAGACACTTGGAAAAGCTAATAAAAATATTAATAATATACTCTACTAGAGAAGTGGGTCTTGTATCTCGAATTATAAACTTAACTTAGCCATAAACTTAGATTCTATTTTTTCAGTAACAACAAAGTTTGACAGAGAGTTCAAAATAAAAATTTATATTCTGACAAGGAAAGAATTTATTGGATTGAATTTAATTAAAAACTGCAGTTTTGTACTCATGGATAGACTGTAAAATAAGAATTCTGTTTATATAGAATAGAATAAAAAGTAAACCAAGAGAAACTAAGATTCCGCATGGTATATACAAATGTTCTTCAACACTTAGTGATATTTTATCTGTACATGATGCCTGCAGGGAGTGCTTTTAGGATAATTTGAATCATAGATGGAAGAATTCCATCAAGGTCTAATGCAGCTCATCTTACTACTAATGAAAAATTATTCCCTAAACACAATTTGAAATGCTTTGTCTTCTCCAGTTTTAAGTTTCCGAAGACATTGGTGCTCCTGCAGTGCTCATCAAGGGAGTCCACACACAAGAGAATCTCACTGTCTGTAAATGTGTTCCACCATTCAACTTAATTATTTCCCTTGTTATTAGTTAAAATGTGTTTCCTAATCCTAAATATTTCTTCAGGTGTCCTGGCACTTAAATATCAGTAAGAAATGGAGCATGTAGGAGTCATATAAACAGCTGACATACTCTTTAGATTTATGCTTTGGAGTGTACACTTTATTTATCATTGCTCAATAGAAGATTTCTGTGATTCTTCAGTATCCTGTGCACTACTGATTTCTCCTGGGTGTGGTCTTTTTATAGGGAAGAGACTAGTTTAAGGTTCCATCATGTTGTCCTAAAATAAACCAATTACTCTGAAGAATTTTTCTCAAGTAGTGAAACAGCATGGCCTAATGAACACAATATCATATAGTGTGCACACATATAGCTCTTCATGCCACATAAAACTAACCTTCATGGAGTATAGACTTTCCTCTTTATTAATGACTGTGACCTAGAAAAATATCGCCCCTTTTTTGATGCCACCCTATTTTCTACACAGCCTAACACAGGGGCTAAATATTTTTAAATTGCTGCAATTTAACGTTGTTCAATAGAGTTTAGATGTATGAATCTGAGGAGCAGGTAGTGTTCAGATGGGCTAGCATGTACATATATCACATGTAAGTTAGAGCAGTAAACCTAAGAAGCATGCTCTTGAGCACCTTTTCCCTCAGGACAAAAACAGGGAAAGAGGGAAACCCAGGCAGGGTACAAGTGATGTGAAAGGAACTTTTACATCACAATCCTCCCAGAGAGAGGAGGGAGAAGTCATCACCATGAGGTCGCAGCAAACATCTTAGCATATTAATTGCTTTTAGTGACTTCCTCTTCCTTCTTTTTGAACAAAACTGAATTGACAAGATTAGGACCAGACAATTTTTGGGGGAGTGACTTTGACACCAGAGAAAAGGGGTACATAACTGGAAGGTTTTATACAACTTTTATAGTTGTACAGGACTCCTATATATTATATGACATATTTTTATATGCTTATTAGGCCATAATTGGCCAAATAATGAGTCTTAGTGCCAGGTCTTCTCTTTTACCAATAACGAGACTTTGACTATAACATCTGTGGGTAATGGAAAATTCAAACATGCTTTAAAGAAGGACATAATCAAATAGCTATATGTAACCAAATGGGAAAAATGGATCAGGATTGTGTTGAGTTTTTAAAAAAAAAAATATCCAGGTCAAAGAAATTTGATTCCAATCTATGAAGGGAAAGTAGGCTTTGTAGGTTGAGACTTCTGAGAAAATAATTCAGTTTAAAAAGACACGTAAAAGAAGCACAGAAATTTGTGACAGTGGATATCGTACAACAGTAATCTGTCTGGGCTCCATGTGAGCATTTTCCTAGGTCTGTTTGAACATATTTCCCTTTGAATGCCATGAGGAGTTTAAATCTAAATGGGCTTTTTGAGGCTAAGGAGGGGAACAAATCAGGTTTGTGTATATGACCTCACAGGGTGCTTCCTCACTGGTGTGTGGATTAGTGGGCTGTGGGGAGCAGCATGGCTGCACACAAAGTTAGAAGCCACTCTTCCATCTCTAACAAAAAGTGCAGGTAAGTAAGGGAAGGTACTCCTGGAAGTGGTGGGTAGCATTAGTAACCCAGGTCTCCTGTGAGACAGTAAGGGAGAAAGGCACATAAACAAGAATATTTGGCGAGTGAGGGAGCAGATGAGGGTGAGGATTTCTGGCGATTACATATAAAAGGCTAATGAAATTTGTAGATGTTTACAAACATTTTGTGATTTCCCAAATTGATTCTGTATGTATAATTCAGAGATTGCTGGTTAATTGTTTTTCGTCAATGATTTGACTTAAATCACATGAGGAATGCATTCCAGCATTGCTGATGCTACAATAAGAAACAATAATTTGCTACGGCTGAGACAAAAAGCTACAGGTTTCAATGAAGAAGAAATTCAAGCTATTGGGAAAATCTTTCCAAAAGTAAGATAATGAAACACTGGAGTAGGTTCAGATAACTGTCACGAAGTGGAAATTTCTAAGCATTCTGGAAGATTTCTAAAATGAGATTGCATAACTATGTATTGGCAAAGCATAAAGAAAGTGTCTTCAAAATGGGAAAAAAAATTCCAAGATTCAAGTCAAAAGAATTTATACAATGTGTATTCATTTAGCTTACTCTACCTTATATATGCAGGTAAATATATTCAGTGAAAATAAACAGGAGAGCTGAGAAGTGACTAATAAAATTCTGGTAATTCACACAAGAAGGAATAATAAAAAGGAGCAATTTGGAATATGTAAGAATTTGACAGTGTCCTTGAGCTCATATCAGGGCCATAAAAATATAGTATAGTATTTTATTTGTTTTGATGCAGTCAGCATTATAGTAGGGTCTTTATCAGTTCATTAGCTCATTTTAGTCCTATTCTTTGAGAAAAGCAGACCCTGTCAACCCATCATTAATCTGATGGGATGAATGGAGAACTATCTGTGAACAATTGTATTCATTGAAACAGCCTTATAACATCATGGTTTCAACTGCTGCAAAGCTGCAGGATGTTTCTGGTTTCTAATTGGTGCTGCATGTGTGAATGAGACTGAAAGTAGCAGATATTTCTAGTGCAGCCATTCATTCCATACGGATAAGGTACTCTAACAAAAGATCATGATCCAGGGAAGTATCAGCTTTAAACTGAAGAGATCTCACTCCTTTAAGCTGTTCCTAGCATCAATTTATACCCAGACAGAATAGATACAAAGCAAGATTACTGTAGAACACAAGTTCAGTCTAGCCCTTGGAGAATTACACACTCTGGCTGTGCTGCTTCCAGTGTTGTTCACACGCTCACAGAACTGAGTAAGAAACTTGAGCTATTTTAATTTTTCAAGCAGTGACCCTTTTACCTCTTTTCTTCCACATGCCAAATCCTTCTCACTCCTTTAGGGTAGATAATCACAGGAGATTTTAATAAAGTAATGTTTTTATAGATTCTGCATCTGTAATGAACTTAGCTCCATTTCATTAGTGGATCATTTGTAAAGAACGTAGGGGTTTTTCCTCTTCATTCAAAGAATATAGATAATTTGTGTGATTAATCTGGATTCTCTTTCCAACTTTTTGCCTTTTTTATTATCTGTCCACGCTAAGTGCTTTTGTTGAGGACTGTCAATTCATACACAGCATAAGAGACATTTAGTATTCTTTTTAAAAGATGATATTTCAATGAATATTATTCCATTTACTGTTGCCTTAAAATTTTCTGCAGTTTTTACTAAGTCCTTACCATGTTTATTTTGTGTACCTCAAAAATCTTCCGATGCAAATTTTTCATAAACTTATTTCTATAGAATCACTCGGCAATCTCAATATACAAACTTATTATTTTCATCCTTCCTCATTTCTCATTAGGTGAAAGTGACTGAAAGATGTGATCACACCTAGTTAGCTGCAAGTCACCTCACCTTGACTTCTTTAGTCACCATACTTCACAATGAATACGTTCCTACTGCACACTACAACACATATCTTTATTATGTGACAGTATCATATATTTAATTTTTTTTCTTCTATTATTTATTTCATTACATGTTATTTCATCCACAATGCCTTCCCTGTTCACCTGCTGTGGCTGAGGAACTTCACAGTTTCAATAGCAGGAAAATAGCAAATAGTGACAGCAATATTTGCAGCCCAGCTACAAATTTCAGTGAATAAAAACAACCTAAGTAAAGAACCTTTCAAAAACAAGTGGCAACAGGACAGCAGATTGTGGGGTGGTTCATAGTGCAAAGTGTGTATTAAATTATCCTCAGATCTGAAGAGTCTCTGAATACTTTTAAATATCCACTTTTGGCAGATGTTCAAGCCATGAACTTGTCTGATCATTTGGATTCTATGTTGTCTATGAAAATTTTATGCAACGTTTCAGTCTGAGGGAATACATTTTAATATTTATTATGTGTTTCCTTGTGCCCTGGTACTGTCCTAGCTGATTATTTTGCACCAGATGACATGCACTACTAGAGAAAGTTGTTGTATTTATTTTGTTATGAAGCAGCAGTCATAGCTATCAGTAGCATTATGGGAAATATTTCTGCTTAATCATTTGAGTTTCTGGGTTTAGGGATCTCTGGTCTTAGAGGCAGCAGGAGTTTTGTTTCTTGAGAGGCGTATTCATTGTTCTAGTCATGGATAAATAAGAAATATTTGCATTTTGTCTAATGGAAATAATTATTGAGATACTTTCACATTAGGAATATTGAGCATACAAAATCAGTATGTATTCTGCAATAGTTACCCATTTTTCAGCCTGTGTATGGTGCAGTGAAATAATTCTGTACTTCTGTTTTCCTAAAGTAACTGAAGTTAGTGATTTGCTATAATACAGTTATCCTCTTCCTTTTGGTGAGAGTTAGCAACTGGATTAAAAGTGAAAATTCTATTTAAATCCTAAAAAATAGCTGAAGACACTTTTACTGATTTTGACTTAAAGGAATTGGGGAAATGGCTTAAGCTAAACACAAAAGAGTAACTCTTAAATTCCTAATTCTTTAAGACACTTCAAAAAAGCCTCCTTTAATTAAATAGATATAACATAACAGTCCTAAACTGTTCACCACAAAAACTTTTACTTGCATAAGGAAAAAAAGGTTTGGTTGACCCCATAAAAGTAATTTTTAAAAAATGGATGTGTCTGGGCCTCATTCACTGCTTTGTAGCTCTGCTTCTAAATTGATAACTTAACCACAATACTTAAAAAAACAATTGATCTAATTCTCTGATGCATAAATTATTTTATGCATCCTGAACTGTTGTTTTATTATGATATGCTTGGATTTAGGCATAGCAAATTTATATTTTTTTAAAGGAAACTAAGAAATGGAAGTTACTGGTAAACCTTTAAACTGTTTCCTGGGGGGATTCTTCAGTTGGTATTTTAGAGCTATTATCACTGAAGCATATATTTGAGTAGGTGAAGTATTAGTGTGTTTGTCAAAAATGTGATGGTGAGCACCACCCTCTTCAGGTAGCTGTCAGTGAAGGAAAAAAAATGTTTCTGTTGCTTCCAGACAATTTCTAAAGATGTCCTCACTATGTGAAGGGCCGTGTTTTCCTTCACAGAGCAGCAGCAGGAAAACTAAAAGCAGGAAGGACATAAAATAGGAAGAGATTATTTCAGTTAGTAAAGTTTCTCTTTTTTATAACAAATATTAGTTAAACCAAAGACAAGTGAAAAAATAAATAGATTTTAAAATGACCAGTTCCACTTTGGAATGAAAATATAAAGATTCTGGTTTGTTTGCTGCCCAAAACAGATTGTTCTTCTATAATTTAACATTTATTTTCTTTTAAATTTGGATGTCTTTGATTTCAATGAGTTTTGAAAAATAAAAATGGGAATATCTGCAACTAACAGATCTTACATTTTAGGATAAACTATTTCTAAATAATGAGTTAAGATATTGGATAGTAAGAGCAAATGGGTGCCTGAATTCTAAAATACATTAAATTGTCAAATGTTCTATATTTAGATTATTATTTTTTAATCTCTGAATGTGTTTCTAGATTTTCAATATCAAATTTAGCAATCACTCTTGAAGTTACCTCATGTAAGGATCTTGTTGACATTTTTTTCACTAGATAAGCAGATGCTTATTAAAGTTTTTTTCAATTATTTGTCTTATTCTTTTACAACCTAGTTGCTAGATATCCAGTCTTCAAAGTAAATATAGTCTGTGAATAACCTAATCAAATCCATCAAGCCATCTAACAAATCAAAATTTAAACTCTCACAGAGTTTTCTGAGTCTTTATGTGGAAAGCATCATCTGACAGATAGCAAGGAATTTAGGAGCTGAATTTATAGTGGTGAAAGACCATTATGTGAGCAATACCATGTAAAGTTCCATGAGGTAATACTCATCATAATAATAGTAAGCATTTTATTATAATATTAAAGAGCATTCAAAACTCTTAGGCATATCATCTTTCTCAGAAATGTCAAACTACCTTTTGTCAAATAATGCTGTTGATAATACCAGTTGATGCAATTTTGAACTGTTAAAAAGGTCATCATTATTATTATTATTATTATTATTATTATTGTTATTATTATAATATTTTATTTTATTTTATTGTAAGCTTTTTACTTTTTCAAGTAATGATGCAAAGTTAGTTAATAAGTAGTTTTAGGCACGAATCATACTTTGAGGTTGTCTCAACAAAGCAGTTAAGAGGAACTTTTCTGCATGACTTCAACATTTGCCTGGTTTCCAAATGATCCAGCATGGTAATTTGTGTTGGGACGTTAAAATCAGCAGATTATGATGCAAGTCATCCTATATCCCTGTATGCTATTGGTTATGAGGAACTAGTATCACTTAAGTTTTCCATGATCTGATTCCATGGCCTTTTGGATACAAGCACTCCATCTTAGCCTGGTTTTTCTGCTGAAAAAATTAAATGTTTTTTAAATTGCACCATATTTATTTCATTATATGATAAGAATTCCATTTGACATTCTTGCACCTCTTGGAAGTATGGTAATAAGATATTTGTGTATATTGCTGTTCCCTATAACAAAAGCCAGATAAATGTAATGGTGAAGGAAGTAATAAATCTACCTGAGTTTATGGCTTGGCCCTGTTCAAGTAGCAAAGTTAATACAAAAGATTTCTTCAAGCATAAAAAGGATAAAATGCGATAAAATGAAATAGCTAAGTGAACCTAGAGGAAAAATATATCATTGCCTGTTAATTTTAGACAACATATTTTTCCATAGAACACCCTCACTGGGGGTTAATACTTACTATTTTCTTGAAAGCAATTACTCTACAGTGCAGTACATTAAACTGCAGAAAAACCACACCAATAAACAGGAATAATAACAATTCTTAAAAGTGTCCCCAGTGTGCTGTGATGTATCTATTGCTAACTCACATATTAAATCTAAACTGTTCAACAAACGCTGTAGAATGTATCTGCAGGGCTTAATCCAGCTTTTCTCATTTAGCATTCTTAACTGTAAAAAATTGGCTGCAACACTGCAGTTTCAACAATAACTCTCACAAAGTTTATTTAAATTTTCAGGAAACAATTTTAGAAAGTAAGCCCATGTTGAAAAATCAGATACATGACAGAATAATAAAACATCATAAAACAGAATTATTGGCCTTTGTCTTGCAAACTATTTCGTATTGCTGCTACTGGGTCATCTGAACTAGGCAGTCTTCACATTTCAGACTTTTCATTCTAGACCATGAAAAATATTACATTGTTTAAATCTATTGATAAAGTGCTTTATTTTTAATAATCACGTACTGTAAAAGAAACTTTTTGGAACTCATTAGCCTATCTGACTAATATAAATTACTTTATTTCCATTCACTGTTAAGAGGAAAGATCTCTATTTTCTATGGTATCTAAAGAACAGTGAGACTATTTTGTCTTTGATGATTTTGGATTTCTAAACAATTGTTGAAACAGTAACTCTTCAGTGGATAGATTACAAAAACCAAAACAGCTCCACAAATTCTGAGATCCTCTAATGATTTCAATATGATAAAAGTACATATGAAATTTGTTTACTGCATTGAACTAGACTTGACAAATAGCCAATAATTGAACATTTTATGGTTGAATAAATTTTTCCTAATATCCAACCTAAACCTTCCCTGGCTTGTTTTGAGGCACTTTCCTCTTGTCCTATCACTTGTTACTTGGGAGAAGAGACTGATTCTGACCTGCTTATGACCTCCTTTCAGGTGGCTGTAGAGGACATTAGGGTCTCCCTTCAGGCTGGCTTTCTCCAGGCTAAACAACCCCAGCTCCCTCAGATGCTCTTCATGAGATTTGTGCTCCAGACTCTTTGCCACCTTCATTGCCCTTCTCTGGATGTGCTCCAGCACCTCAGTGACTTGAGAGGTCAGAAATGAATGTAGTATTTACACACAACCATATGTGTAACCTCATACAAGTGGCCTTGGCTCATTGATCCAGCCTGTCCATATCACTGTGTCGTGCCTTCCTACCCTCCAGCAGATCAACAATTCCACCCAATTTAGTGTAATCTGTGAACTGACTGAAAGTGCATTCAACTCCTGATCTGTATCATAGAAAGATGTTAAACAGAACAGAAGCCAGTTCTGGACCCCAGGGAATAGGATCTATCTCTCACTGTCCCCAGTATCCTCACTCACCTCCATCTGGGGCAGAGGAGCTCCTTTACATAGGCTCACCCCCGTGCTGGGCTGACTGCTGCCAGCAGGTCCTGGCAGCAGAGCCAGGCACACCCTGCACTGTGCCTGTGGTGCTGGCTGCAGAGCCCAGAGGTGCTGTGGATTTCCCCTGAGTGGATACCATTGCTCACTGCTGGGGCTGGCCGGGCACAGCTCCTGCCCAGCTGTGCACAGTGCCATGCCATGCCCTGTTTGCTCACCCTGTGGGTGGCACCCCTGGTAGCTAAATCCCTAAGGCATTCTTCTATGCATGGAGGGGGCTTGGCTGCTGCTGCTCTGGCTCCAGCCAGGTCTCATTCAGCCCTCTCATGTTAGCATGTGGCTCCTGACAGCTCCCATGGCTCCTCCTGAGGTTCTTCCACCTCAGGAAACCCCCTGTGTGCGCCATGCTAGAATGCTCTGCTGCTGATCATGCCAGCACCTGGGGCACTCATCTTGGGTCCTAATATAATAAACATATTTATATAGTCTGATATAGAAAACCTATTTATAACTCCGAAGATGCTCATCAGGGTTCAGAATTAACACAGTATTCTACTGCATGCTATAATCCAGCCCTTTTGACAGATTATGTAAAAAGATGAGCATATCCTGAGGTTGCTACCCATCCACAGAAGTTACAACTGTTCAGAAATTTTGCACAGAAAATTCTGGTCTGGGTTTGGTTTTTTTCGTTTTTTTTCGGTTTGTGTATGTGCTTTATAAAAAGCCAGTGGTTCAGCAAAAATAAAGAAACTGTTGCATAGCAAAGAATTCATCAGTATGATTTTCTTAGGTGACATTAACTCACTTTTCGATTGTTGTTTTAGGTATTCCTGCACCATTACTCTCTATAGCTGTTTAAGTTTTTCTTTCCATATTGAAGATTTCCATTCCTGAATGATGTCAAATATTTGCATGCTTCCATTTTACCTGCAAGGGTAAAAGCTGATAATGAACAGATCAAAATATTAACTAGCCTTTGATTAAAAGATATGATTTTTGATCCAAATTGTAATCCTAAATACTAGTTACTCTGAAAGCTGCATATTTTGGTCAGAATCTGTTCAATAGTAGTTTTCCTCCTAGGCTGAAATTGCAAAAGTATATCACATTATCAAGAAAAAGATGCCCTGTGAACCTCTTTTTAAGGTGCATTCTTCAGACAATTTAATTTACATTTCATCAATCTATTTCCAATCTCTTTTTATAACTCTTGACCAACCTCTAAGGATCTCATTAATAATTACCTATTAGGTCATGAAAATCTGCCTGCTTTTTTTAAACTTACTAAATTTAAAGTATGTAATTGTATAGTCAGAATTCTCAGTGTATGAATGTATGGAAAGAATCTGTTGCAAGTTCAAAGCTATATATATCGTAGGAGAAAACAAAATTTGATATATCTTGTTGTAAGTGTTCAACAACTCTAACCGAGACTGTGATTAGCCTTATATGATATATTGTCTCACTCTGCAACAACATTACAACAATAACATAATAAAAAATAATTTTGCCAATTGATTTCTATTGGCATTTTAATCTCAAAATTACCCATGACTAATTGACTTTATACAAAATACTCCAATTTGTATAATTTCTGTGTTTTCTTATTCTTTTGCTTGCAATTCCCTGCTGCTATACTGTATATAGGTTTATGTCACATCAAATTAGAGGAACTGGAAAATTTTTGTGTGACTTTAATTTTTTCTCAGATCTCAAATTAGTTATATTTTATTTACATGGGGCCTGAAGCAAAGCCACTTTCAATTAGTAAGAGTTGACTTATTACTAAGAAAAATGGTTTTAGATTAAGGTTTTAGTGTTTAGGTTAACCCTAGGTAGATCCAGGAATCAATTACCAAATGTTACCATTGATATGAAGGAAAAAAATTCCACCTTTGAGCTATATTATAAAAATCACTTTTTTCCCCCAAGCAATTGTATTTGGAGTTAATTTGCAATTTTTTGTAGCAGTAGGCTTGAGGATCTCACAGAATAACACAGGGTACTAAATACGGGTTACATAAAATTTCTAGATATATCAAGGGGCAATTCAGAAGTTTAGTTTGTGTCAGTATTAAAGATAACTACTTCTATTTGCACAAAACCTGAGATTTTTGTCAGAATTGCTGTATCCGCTTTACAAAAATTCTCATAGGTTTTGAAAAACAGCTTTCTGTGATAAGGAATAAAGCAGTAATAGCACAATGGCTCAATCTGTGAGGGCAAGATTAGTCTCTTATTCACAGAGTGATTTCAAATTGCCAGAAGGGACTGACTGCTGTAAAGTGCATTTGTGAGCAACATCTTCAGCAAAATTGAGTAATAATGTTTCTGTGGACTTTAAGCATTTTGTGAAGGATGTGTGTTTTTCCGAACTCATTTCATTTTCATAATCATCAAGAAGTGTCTCAATACAGCAAAACCATTCTGCTTCTTTTTACAAATGATCCTGGACACCTCCTGGGAAACATTTCTTTATACAGAATGTATAAAGAAACCCCATTCAAGTAAGGAATCTAAGAAGAAAGGGTCTGACGTTTTCATGATTTGTTCTCATTTCTTTTCTGAAAAGCTAGAAAAGTTGGAGAAAGAACAATCCAGGCACACGTGGATTTCTGTGATTAGGCATTTTATATACACTTTTCAACTTCTATTCCTTAATCCTGTTAAACATTATTTGCACTGCAGGTATTTACTGAGAGTAGCTTTCATTTTAGCTGGAAATTTCTCCAGGGAAAACTCTGAAAACCTGAAGCTCCATTTGTATCATTTTTTATTTTGTACTTCTCAACCTAGGAAGTCAATTGAAAAAAGCATCTTTTAATGCACACATTTTATATATGAATATTTTCATCCCTGGTGTGAACATTCATTCTCTTCCATTTGATAGACCTTTAAAATATTATTCTGGATTTTTGGAATTAGCAGGCAACAGTGTTCATAAAATCGAAGAACCTCTGGGTTATCTCAAAGGAAGATGTCAATTAAACCTTATTTAAAATTTCATGTCTGATACACTGCATTAAATAATCATTGTGTTTGTCAGAGGCAAAGAGGAAAAAGAAGATGATATCTTCTAAGAAAATATCTTAACAGATTTCTGGAGTATTCAGCCAGTTAGATTTTTGCTTCTCTGACTTTGTCTTCTTGCTTCTACCTTCATGAGGAGGTGGAGCACAAAGGAGGGTTTTGTTAGCCTTGTGAAGATGTGCAAAACAGTGTCTTCTAGGCTTATGGGAAGCTGAATTACAGGAAAAAAAAAAAAAAAAAAATGTCCTGTTTCAGGGGGGAAAAGTTGTCCAGAAAACAAGGTAGAGACTTAATGTCAGCCTTAAAGCATCACAACACACCTGAATAGGGAGGACAAAGCTTCAAATGTGCTGGCTAAACCTAGGTGTAAATGTAGGTTTTCCCTCTCCAGAAGGACAGGACAGTATACTCTGATATTTACAATGATCCCACATGAAAGCATCATTCATTGGATGCCACTGTTAGCCTTCATTAAATTGTCCAAATTCACTCTAATTGTCCTAAACTGGAGTAGCTTTCACGCACCCAGCCAGGTTTAGGCTAGGCACAAGATTGTTGATGGATAAAGGACAAGCAATAGTACTATATTATAAGCATGAATTAATTTGCTTCTAACACATGAAGGTCCTGAAGATCCTGTAACTGGCAGGTGCAAGACTATTCATTCAGTGACTGTGTCTTGCTAGAAAAATGCCTAAATGCTATTAGGAATGGATTTTCAAAACTATCATCTTTAACTGTGCTCTGTTGCTGCTGTCTCATTTGCAGAACTTGTAGAAACAGAACAAATACTAGCAGCTGTGGTAATATACTTGGGGTTTCCTGAAAGTTTAAAAATTTATGTTGAAACCCTAGCTGTGCTTTGTTCTAAACCAGGAGTGTAAAAATTGAAATGACAAAGTTGTAATGGTGGTTGATGGTGCAGCTTCAAAATGAAATCCCTATCCAGTGTGCCCACTGTGTTTAAGCTGTTGAGTCTGTGAAGCGAGCAGCATCACTCACAGAGGTAAGCATCCTTGATGAGCTTCCAGCAGCATACAGGACCCAATTTTGTTTTATGCTCCAAAACATAGATGAAAGATATCTATCTTGAGAAAGAAGGCTATCAATTGTAAAGGATTTTTGAGAAATATGAATGAAATTCCCTCTCCTATGACTTTCAGAATCACTGCAGCAGCTAAAAACCCTGCCTCAGGCATAATACATACAGTCAAGTGTAAGCTGTAAAAACTCCAAGCAAAAAAAACCAAAACTGTCAACATTGCCCAAATCCAACACAGATACACACTGATAACACCAGACAAGATGCTTCTCTGCTCTAATTTTGCAACTTTTTTCCCTTTGCACTTTCTGCTCTGCTGCTGTGGAAAAACATTACTGAAATGCCTTCAAAGCTGAACAACTGACACTTTTCACTTCAGAAAAATGAAAAAATAAAAGAAAAAGTTGTTCTTTTACGCTTGTCGATTTCTGCTCAATTCTTCTGCTGTCTGCAATTCATCTGCAATGGAAATTCCAAGCACTAACCAGCCAGTGTGAGCAAAAAATGTCAAAAAGAAACAAAGCCCGTCAGGTTTTGTAGCAGGTAATTATTGTACCCAATGTAGCAGTTAATTATTGTCTTATTTTCCATCTAAGCCAAACAAAAGGCTAGTATTCTGAGAAGGAGGAAGCAATTTGAAAGTCATATTTTTGGTCAGCTTTCTGATTAACTTTTCAGCTTCTAAACCCCTGCCTGCTCTTTTGAAGTGCTGTCTTTCCTAGCTCTTGCAGTTAAGAAAATATCTGCAGTTCTGTAAATTTCATTTTGCTTTGCCTTGGAAACAGAGTTCTATAGGGTACTAAGTTAATATGAAATAAATCAAATCAAGAAAATGATGAATTTTGTGATCAGGATGAAATGGAAAGAAATTAAACATTCTGAGGCAATGTTAGTTTTCAGCATTCACAGCTGCCAGTGTTCTCCAGTCAATTTCATCTGTCTGTAACAAACAACGAGTTTTCCAAAAGGATAAATCATATCTAGAAACTAAATTATTGGAAGAAATGAATCTACAGAGACATATATAATAATTGCTTGAGTAGGAGCATTAGATACTATAGATCAACTTATTAGCAATAAATGTGTCCAAGCCTAATAAAAAATCGATGTCGAATAGCATAGAAAAGACAGTTGGTCATAGCATTCATTTATGTGTTGTATAGTTTTTATAGGATGGCACTAGGGACTCTCTCAGGTTGCTGTCAGATGCACTCTTGTATTACTTGTCCTACAAGAAGCTTATAAAAAGCAATCTAAAACATGTCAAAACCAAGAAGATGAACTATGTACTAAATAACACGAGAGACTGAAAATGAGGAAAGCTTAGGTTAAAATATCATCTTGTGCAGAATTTGTGTGTGATCTTGCTGAATTTGAGCAACCCACATGAATTTATTTCCCCATTTGTAAAAAGGAAATTATGTTTGTCTAGAAAGTTATGAAGTTCAGCCTAACCATCTTCGTCAAGAACATTTAAATTCTTGTATACCAGACACTGTATTATTTATTGTATTCCTTCACCTTTTATATATTTATTTATAAAACGAAATTTGAAATGTGAAAGAGTGCAGTTTAGATGCTATGATGTATATTATGCTTGTTAAATTAATGCTAAATCAAAAGTGTTTGACTGATATTTATCATGCTAGGACTAAAACAACTTTGAAAATTTCTGTTGGAATATTTTTCAATGGGAAATGTCAATAAAATTGATGTTTTAAGTCTGCAATTTTGAAGCATTTGCTCTTTTTCTTTGGTCATGAAAATAAAAGTTAATTGCAAAGAGGTAGTGAGCTAATAGGGACCAGGAGTACTGGTTTTTTTCTGCCAGTGAGGCTTTCAGCAATTTCACTTGCCACTAGTAAAACTGGCAGGAATTTTGGGCAGGACTCAAGCCAAAATATTTCTCTTTATGGTATTTCAACCCAAATTTTCCTGGGAATCCCTTTTCTCATAAAAGTTGTATTTTTAGTTTATATCCTGAACCTGGATGACAAAGATTTCTATTATTTTAGAGGGATATTTTTAATTTTTGGTTTCTGTTATAGAAAAACCCACTAAGCAAGAGGGCAAATAGACTTAGGTATTTCTGAACATTCTGCTACAATACTATACATGCATATGTCATTGAAGAGCTTTGATTTAACAGGAGAAACCAATTTATACCTCTATAGCAAAAGGCAACAGCTTTGAGTAGTGACATCAGAAAATCCAAGAACTTTCTATGTGTGTGACATCTTCAGTGTTTGAATTTCAGTTGCAGAAGATCACAAATGTAAAGCGTATTTTAATAATTCCAGTCACATTGTAACACATTCTGCTGTCTCTAATATCTGCTCAATATCATGGGATGTTTTGAAAGTAAGGGAAAATGTTAGAATGTAGCAGGATATAACTCAGAGAACATTCACTAATTCATCTTCTTCCAGCTTACATTAAACTGATGTAATTTTTCTAGGAACTGTTGCTGAGAAAGTTCTATGACATAGTATGAAATTGCTCTTTACTTTCACAATATTTCTATTTCTAAGACTGGAAAGACAAGAGGAAAGGTGGCAACTTCTAGTAGCTTTATCCTTGGATTTATGAGACAATTTAAAAATTATTTTAATAGGACCTAAATCCATAGAAAAACTTTGGCACTGAAACTTTATGACAAGGAGTTATATTTGTAGAAACGCACAATATTTTATAGAGAAACAAAAAAAATGTTCAGTTGCAGAAGGTCATGAAAGAACTAGTTCATTTTTTCAAATATTGTACCATCATGGAGATAGGTTTTCCCAGAGCTGAACTTCTAACAAGTTATGTTGCTATGCTAAAGAATATCAGTTCAATTTTCCAGCAGGCACACATAAACCTTGTGTTTTTCAAACTGCAACACTAAACTCTGTGCTCATTACGAAATCAGATCTTGTCTGGAAAATGTACCTTTGTCATTATAGCTTGGTACTTCGAGGTTTCTATTCTGTTGATAGGTATTCTAAGAAAGTAATTCCCCTCAATTAGGTATGACATGCCAGTAGAAAAACAAAAAAAAGAGAAAAAAAAAGAGGTGAATTCGTAGGTTGATGGAATATGTAGAGGAATGGGAGATAATGGGAGATAATGGGAGATGAGGACACAAAGATAAGAATATAAAGTCCTGCCACATGGAAAATACTTTGCACTTACAGTCCTACATTTGCTTTCTGCTGCTACTCCAAATTAACCTCTTTTGTCTTTCTTATTCCCAGTATTCATCCCAAATACTTTGAGAAGGTTTAACTGCAAACTAAACATTGAACATTACAGCTGCAAAATCCAGGTGCTCTGCTGTGATATACATTTTTCTAGCAAAAGCATCTGGATGCTTGGCTGGCTGCACCATGGAAAGAACTGGCTCTAACATTGCTTGTATTGGCATCCAAGGAAATTGCCTAAGGATCAGTCTGCTGTGGGGCTGGCTGGGATATGCTGCCCAGCTGGAGGCTGTAGTCCTTTGATAGGTCTGTCATTGTCAAGAATTTGATCAAGTTTATGTACTTAAGAAAAGAATCCTGTTCAAATTTCTCATGATCTCTTCCACATGTAAAGCCTTATTACAGTATAAAGGATCTTGTACAAAATCACTGAGCAGAGATATAAGCAAATTTTAAGGACCCACTAGTTTGGCCAGCTCTTTCGCAATCTGTATACTACACAATATGCCACGGAAAACTGCATTTCTGTGTTGTGTCAACCTTTTTTTTTTCCAAAATCTGAAATGTAAATAACCTCCACAAAAAATTCCACCAAAATGTCCTTGAATTTTTAAATGAAATAACCTGATGAACTAAGTCTGGCAAAGTCTTTCAAACATACCTATTATGGCCATACAGACTGAAGACTGAAAATATTTCCTTTCACTTAGACACTCAAGAATATAGACAAGAAGTTCAGGAAACCTCTGGTAAAGACATGAAAAGAACTGTGACACTGAAAGGATTAATAATATTGATTCTAGGTATATAATAAGCCTGGAAAATAATTTTTCTTCAATCACTAATGATTTTTTAGAATTTATTTTTCTCTCTTCTTTAAAATAAAGACAGTAACAAAAAAGACCTTAATCCTTAATAGTCCTTAATCCAGAATGAGTGCACAACTCAGAGCTCTTCTGTGTACAGGGGAGATGTTGGCAAAACAGCTGTGTGGGTAAGATTAATGATCATGTATCTGGTTTTTTCCTTCCTCCAATGAATGCTAATGTTTCTCTGTTTCTTCATGTGTTTTCTTCCACCTTCTACAGCTGGAAACTTCTTGTGCATTGTCCTAAATCCAACCAAGAGATGAATCAAGCGCAGTTCTACATCGCTGGTTTGGAAATGCTCCTCCATAAATCCTTTGTGAAGGCAGAGAAAAGGGTACGAAGATCATTTGAATACTCTACAGCAGTTTGCCAGGATCCCAGTTTCATGTAGCCTGTAAGGCAACTATAGTGAACCTAATTTTAAATTACAAAATGCATGAATATGCAAAAATATCTTGCTCTGCATATGTTGAGGCTGGTAAAAGTATTTTCTTTACAGTAAAACCCCGTTTTCTTTCCTCAGAAAATGTTTTATTAATATGACAGGGAATGAAAGAAAAATCACTACCTAAAGATGATTCCTTTGGCTTCCTTTGTTGAAAATCTCCACGCAGATCAGACAAACCTCCTGCTAGGTCCAATATTATTATGATTTTGAGAGGAGAAACAACTTGTACAAGTTGCCAGACCAGATTTGTAAACAATTGGAAATTATGGCTGACTATTTTAGTAGCAAATAACTAGGAACAGGTGCAGACAGTACCTACCAAAATTGATTAATGTTAGGGCATTCCTTGTCTGGAATTATTTTTTTGCTGACAATGGACAATTCTTCATTTAGTTCACACATTCATATGGTCACTTCTTTTCCTTTGCATTTCTGTGAACAAATCACCATAAAAAAGGCAGGCACTATATTTAGGACATCTGAATATATACACAGGGCTTATAGATTTCTCCATTAACTACATCCATCTCTTAAATTCCTAACAGAATTTATGCACTGTGATTGTCTAGCTAGAAAAGGTATACTCTTTCAGACATTTCAGTATCTAGGATATTTGTTGGTGATCTGAATGAGGTCATAACATCTTTTAATTTGATTTCTTCTCAACACTGAAGAAAGAAATTTAATTTGTAGCATCAATGACATTCTAAGACACTTCATGCCATGACATTCTCTGATACACCTATAAAATATTTCATTAATGTTTTCCTGATAGATTATCCCATAGAAATTGCAAATACTATGTATTATAATATTATATCATTATTTCTCCCTCTGCTTCTGAATCTGCTTTGAACTTCTCAGGTGAAAAGAAGTCTACTCAGCACTGCTCATGGTGTCTTTGATTAACCAACCATGTGATAATGAAAATATTGTCACATTTTCATCACGTTAGTTAAAACTTCCTTAAGCTCAGGAAGCAGGGGAGCAAAGGGCGAGGGGTTTTTTTCCCATGTATTCATATACCTGAAATTGGGAAACATATTCAATGGTTTAATGATGCAGTCAGCTGCCCAGAAAGAGCCCAGAACCCCCCAGTTTAATGGAGGTTCAGAGCTGTGTGTGGGCAGCTGTACTGCTTCCAAGGGTTTTGGGACCTATGGATATGCGGCAGGAAAGTGCAGCAAGGAATAAACTGGCATCACTTAAAGACTGTCCCTTTTACACCTTGAGGTCCTGGATCTAAGCCTGCTGTGGCAGAGTGTTCCAACACAGGCTCTTCCCAACTGGCCTCTCTGAGTTGTATAGCCAGGCCAGCTCTCAGGGAATCAATCTTTCACACTGATCTTTTGTGCCCATTGGGCAGAAGGAGTGTAATGGCACTTTCCAGATGGCATTCTGGTGCAGTGTTATATATCAGCTGAAACCCCGTGCTGGCAAGGCCAGAGCCTTGCTTTAATGAGTTACTTCTTCCAAATGTGGGTAAGTAAAGCAGAAACCCAAGTGCCTCTGTAGGAGCCAGACTAAGTCTGGCATGACTGTTGCTGACATAAAGTTAACAATCCTGCCTCACCAAAACTGTATTTTGCAGACACACAGAGAACAGGAGCTCTCCATTTAGCCCTTTCCAGTAGCCACATAAAGTTTTCTACTGCTAATGATCTCTGTCCCACAATTACTGGACAGCTCTTCCAGGGATTGCTTGGCACACTGCAATCTGGGGAACAAAGGCATGCCAGGAGCCGTTTGAACAGTTTAATTCTGCGATGCAATTCCAGTGCATGGCAATGGTACCCATTGCTGCTTAATGTACTACTATGGATGCTATATATTTTCTAGGTTTAGTCCTTAGCCCAGCTCCATATTATTCAGGTTAGTGGAAAGTTGTTGGCAGTCCACATTAGGCAATAAATACTACTTCCATATGTTAATATCTCACTATGCTATCTTGCTTTTATTTAACTTTTAGCAAATGCTTCCTTTAGGTCAAATATACTTTGCAGAATTTTGCAGGGATGATGGAATTAGAGAAAAAAGAACGAAGGATTTTCTCTACATCCCTTGTTGCCAGAAAGTGCCCTTTTTACCATAGTAGCAGAGGTATCATCAATAGCTATATTAAAATGCTTTATCCTTCAAAGTGCTTTACAGAAATACTTACAAATAGAGTTCAGCAGCTTTGCTAACATGTAAAGTTGCAGCTTTCTTTTTCCTCCCTCTGTAGAGTGGAAGAAATAATGCGATAACACCTTATCTGATGTAATCTGTTGACACTTAGTCTTTAACTGTTTAGATACACATATATTTTTCTGTTATGCTCTTTCAGTATGATAGCAATGGGGAAGGAATGTAAGATCTGAGTAGTGCTGGTGCTTCACTGCCTAGCTTCTTGTAATTAAAGAGAAAAAAGAGTGCTTTTCCTATCCAATTTGACAGGTCTTATGCAAATTCTGTACTCAGCATTCAGTCCATCAGACATGCAAGACTGCTTCAGAATTTCTAAAGGATGTTGTGTCTCCTTTTTTGATTAACATGATATTTTAGTAAAGAATAATTTCTTGAATGTTTACCAATGAGAAGAGCTTAAAAAGCAAAACATTCTGCAAAACTTATTTGAAATATACATTGGACTAATTTTGATATAATACACAATGCAAATGTTGTATCCAAGGCAGTAAAGGTTTAATGACTAAATTAAGAACTTTTCTATTAATTCTTCAGTAGTTTACAGGATTAAAAATATGAATTTATATTAGGCTTATTGAATTACTGGTGCAAATTAAAAATGGCTTTTCTAAAATCCTGTATTTGCAGATCAATGATGAAAAAACAAACCATCTGTTCTACCAGAAGTCTTTTTTCTATGTTTTCTATGTTCATAGTAAGTTAGAGACTTTGCAGCTGTCGACACTTAAAAATTATCTTCAGGAAAATGCAATAATGCATCTATATTGATTTCCAATGAAAAACCTGTAAGAGTTCCCTCTGAACTTTTTCCAAGAAAGTAATCTGGCTGAGGTTTGGCTCACATCTTTTAATGTATTTTTGTTGTTGTTGTTTTCTTTGGGTATATTAGTCAAGGTTTATTGTTTGTTTCAGAAATGAGATCCAATTTTAAAAAGACTAGCCAATGGAAAAATCATGCAAATGAATACAAAAAAATTCCTTGGACCTTCTATAGAAAATTAAAGTGTTGTGCCATCATTGTGCACCTAATCCCTGCAGCTTTCATCTGGACTTTTGTTTAAAATAACCCTCCATATCTGTGTGGGTAAATTGTTCTAAAAAGTAGGTAGAAATTAACATAACAGCAATGGCATCTACTATGTACACAAATACCAACACAGATTATACATTTAAGGAATATTGAAATTCAAAGAAAAACAATGGAAAGAAATTTCCAAACAGTACAAATTACACCATGCCTATGTATGCAGCTTACATCTTGATTAGTGTGACAGTGCTTAGAAGTTTTTCTGGATTAAATGTTAATAAAATTATCTTTTTTCCTTGGCTTTTGCTGCAGCAAACAATGAGAAAATTATCAATAGCATGCAGAAACATGGGAAGGCGGTTGAGGGATTGCTGTATAATAAACCACCTCCAGCAGATTCTGCTCATCCCAGGGAAACAGTGTATGAACTAGAGGACATGATGGGAGAGATTCTACTATAAGGATGCAAACCTTAAAATCATTCAAAGTATGAAATTCCCAAGCTCAAATCTTAGATTCATGTAAGAAACTACCAGAACTGGTTCAGTCTTCTAAGACATATTAGGTCCAAAGAAGTATTTTGCACATCATTTTTATGTGGAAACAGAATAGTCATTTTCGTTACTGCTGAATAAGAAACATATTCAGACTTAGGCTGGGTGGTTGAGGGTGTGAGGGTGATGGAATTAAATAAAGAAATAAAATCTTCCCTGATGGAAGATTCATTTAGGAAAAGGATCAGTCCTTTATATTTTACCTGTAAAAAGATGAATGTAGAATAGTCTATTACTGTAACAATATTAACAATTTTTTCTATAGAAAAAATTATCTGTTTTTTACTTTAAGCTGACAATCTGCTGCAGCAAGGAATTTCTCAACCTCAAGGACTAACCTTGAGAGGCATCCCTATTCAAGGGGAGGTCATGGCATGCAGGATCTTAGGGAGAAGGGGAGGGGAATTACACCACTTCACTGTTCTAATTGCATAGTAATACTCGAGATTCTCACTTTTCTATATGTTACTAGATATTGACAGAAGCAGTTGGCCTAAACTGGCAAAAGCAGAGTATGAGCTGACTCTTAAAACAGTGACATAATTTGAAAACCTTCATTTGATTTGCAGAAACTTTCATAAAATATTTGTCATCTTTCACACTAAAAATAATTTTGATGACTTTATATCAAGTGTGTAAAAATAAAATCCCTTTAAAAGAACTTTTCAGGATTGAATTAAGCAGATTTTTTATCACTGCCTTGAAAAAACTGCAGGAGAGAAAGTTGAGCTTGTCAAAATAAATGAGTATCTTAAGCCCCAAATATATAATATTCTTCTTATGGAAAATAAATTTGTGACAAAGGATCATCACCCTCTGCTGCCTGTGAACAAGATGCAGATATTTCCTTTTGAAGTTAATCAGCTGCATTACTCAGTTTATCTGACTCTCAGGAGATTTCTGACCTTGCTAGCAGTGATCTAATTCACTGCCTGTTTTTTAAGGTTTCAGCCATGAATGGATAGCAGTCACACAGGAAGAGAAAGTCCTGGCAGCAGCAATGGAGGAAGCAGAGACTGTTAAAGGTCTGGGGTTCTGACCTGCTGGTTTTGAGAGCAGGTAAATCACTGAGATCCTAAAAGCTTAGATTAGAGGTTTTGGCAGGATTTTGCACACTGTTGTTTGGCATGGCCATTTCCTCATGGTGCTGCCCTTTCATGCAACAAAGCAAGAAGAAAAGAAAGTGACAGTGTCCTCAGAGATGGATATATTTGGACAAAAGCATCTGAAAGACTTTGTATGTGCTTCTGGAAGTAATCCAGTGGAGTCAAAAGGGTATAAAACTTAGTGCCAGCCTTTATTTTTGTGGGTTTGCCAGTTTCAGTGGTTTTGGTCTGCTGCTACTGTTCAAGCTGTTCCTTACACTAGTTAGCTAGAGGCAAGGACAGGTCATAAATGATGTTATTTCTGACCTCCCGTCATTCCAGGTCCACAAGTGCAATGTTCATATAAGGATCAACATTATTTTCCTCATTTTGATTTGTTTTGTGTTTTCTTTAAATTGAGGAATTTTTATTCAGCCTCAACTTTTGGTCAAGGTGATGTGTGATGGGAGTCGTATGCTACATGAGAGGGATTCATTTAGGAAATTGAGAACAATCTTCAAAACTTATATCTTGAAAAAATGGATAGTAGTAGAATGATATCAGAGTGACATATATTAAATACATATTTTTTTAAAAAACGTATTTCCTCTCACTTTCTGAACAGGAAACTATTCCTAGATGTGTCTCTTCCGGAAGAAAGAATGTCTATAACTTTAAAGAAAATGTCTGTAGTTTTAAAAACCCACTTTACTTTAAATTTTCCTGGTAGCACTGTGTTTTAAGTAGATAATTTTCTTCCTTCCAAACAAAGTAAGCGGAGCATTTTCAAAAATGCATTTTTTTCCTTGCAAAACCAGAATAATTAGGTGTCTGTATGTCTATATTTGTATGTAAATATATGTTTATTATTAAAACAAAGATTCTGGCTGCCTACTAATGTTCTAGGCTTCATCACAGCACCCCAGTAATTTATGTCTGTAAACTGGTTTGAAGATTGCAGTTGGAGTGTTCGAAACCTCTGTCATTTGTTGAAAAGTTGACAGCATGTTGATGGTAAAATAAAGGTCTTTTCTGTCACTCAGACTCTACTTGTACGTCTGTCTATAATTTAATTAAAGAAGGAAGATGCCTCTGTTTACTTTTCCTGGTAAAAATATTTTTATTATCATTTTCTGAATCCATATTCTCAATTTTGCTTTATAGTCTCAGGTCATTTGATCTATATAACATCAATTTGACATAAAAATAATCAAAGTGTAGAGTTTAGATTTAATCTCCTTTTTCGTTCATAAGGTCCTACATTTGCCTTCTCATCTTTCAGAAAAGATCTTCACTCAATCTTTGATAAGAAATTTAAATTATTTACACTGCAGTTTTTAAAGTTAGCTTATTTTGGTTCCATTATAGAAAATTGTTACCTCCTATTTTCATCCCTGAGGGGAAAAAAAATATCTTCTTTCAGTTTATTTTTATTCCTAAGTGTTACTGTAGAAGTGTCAAAATAATTAGGTCAAGTGGTGGCAATAAGCCCAACAGAAATAAATAACTCATCTTGTTACTTGCCCTAAGATTATTCAACTTCAGTTTGTAGTTTAAATTTTGTTAAATTTATGACAACTAGTTTAATACATTGAAGACAAAAATACACTTAATTTTATGTAATACATTCATTAGGGGTTTCTGTCTTTGTTTAGAAGATATCAAATCATTAGCTCCATCCTCCCTCCTGCTTTTTTCCTAAAAGAGCTGAGGAGGAAATCTGTCTGACCTCAGCAGCCTCTGAAAATTAAACAGAAAAAAAGATGTTGGAATCACTACAAATTTAAAATTACCCTGGCCATAGGGAAATTTTTATTAATCAAATAGGATAATACAATCAGCTGGTATAAATCACACAGTTTTATTGGCATGTATGTTTTTTACAAGATAATTCTTCATATTTACACCATTTGCTATTAACAATCTAATTCAAAATGTTTTTTTAATAATACATGTAGACATAGAAACGTTTGCATATCTGCAAACACATGTATTGTGTTTGGCTCGTATTTTTACTTTAAATGGCATAAAATTCCGGGATGATAAATCACAATAATGAAGACTATGGTTATACCATTACATTTTTGACAGGTCCCAATAATAGATATTTCATCAGTCTCTAATTTCAAACTGTGTTCAAATATGAAATAGATACCAAGAATGTCATCTTCTCTGAAGAAGCAATCCTGAAACTCCTTAAAGGGTAAAGAAAAGACAAACACAGGGAAGTTCTTGCTTTGAACAGGAAAGCTTGATCTTGGTATTTGAAAATCAGAAAGAAAGGACCTGTAGAAATGTTGGGGTGCGTTTGTGTTTGTGCTTTGTTCTGCACCTTGTTTTTACTTGGTTCTGCTGTTCTAAGCTTAAGTTTTGTAAGTTTTAATTTTATTCCCATTGAGTTGTATTACCCCAAGATGGCGACCTGAGCAGAGGGGATTTCCAGTGCCCCCTCCCCACCCTATGTCAGTTATTTGTCAATCTTGCCGGGCCCTCCTCATTTCATGGTAATTTACCTGTCAGTCCTTGTGTCCCCTCCTATGTTCCCCTGGCGACCCCCTTGTCCATCACCCCCAGCCCACTCCCCAGATCTGGAAAGTTCCCCGGGGTCTGGGAGGTGATTGGGTCAGGGGGGGAGGCCACTCCTATGTTATCTCTTGATTTGTTCTTTGTAATTAGGTAATGTCTTGTCATTGGTTCTATTCTGTTCTCCCTCCCCCTGGGGTCGGTGATAAAAAGCCAGACCAGGGGGAGGTTCGAGGTCAGTCTTCTGAGACCCCCACCCTCTCGTTGCTCCATTACCCTTAATAAACCCGTCCCTGCTCACGGAAGACCGATCGACTCGCGCTTTTCCTTCGTGCTCCACCGCTCTCAAAGGTGCTGCTGCCCTTGTCCTCTTTCAGCCTTCGTCAGGTCGCATCCTGAGGCTCATACCGCCCAGGGGACCTGAGTGGCTGGGGGACTCCTTAAAGGGTAAAGAAAAGACAAACACAGGGAAGTTCTTGCTTTGAACAGGAAAGCTTGATCTTGGTATTTGAAAATCAGAAAGAAAGGACCTGTAGAAAATTTTTATTCTTATGGTCTCAGAACTACACTTTGCAGAAGTTTTATCCATGTCTGGCTTGAGGTGTATCATAATGTAAGTCCTCTGCCAAACCATTAGCATCAAGATGAATTTCTTTCTGTTAGAGCCAACAGGTTTTGGATCAAAATGCCCCAGAGTCAGCACTGCAGATTCTCCACGTCATTTTTCTTCACCCCTCGTTGGAAGCTGTTGCAGGTACTCTATGACATTGTTACTGGGATCTACACTTAGAAAAATCTATAGGAGACTACTTTTCCCTCAGTCCATCTGTGCAGAATCACAGAATACGCAGAGTTGGAAGTGACCCACAAGGATTATCAATTCCAACTCTCACGCACAGCACCATCCCTAGGAGTCACACCATGTGCCTGAGAGCACAGTCCAAACCCTTCTGGAATTCTGTCAGGTTTGGTGCTGCGACCACTTTCCTGGGAAGCCTGTTCCAGTGCCCAATCATTCTCTGCGTGAAAAATTTTTTCCTAATATCCAACCTAAACCACCCCTGACACAATTTCAGGCCACTCCCTTGGCTTCTGTCACTGGCCACCACAGAGAAAATATCAGTGACTCCCTTCCACTTCACAGGGAAGTTATAGACTGCAATGAGGGCTCTTCTCAGCTTCCTTTCTTCCAGGCTGAACAGACCAAGAGGCCTCAGCTGCTCCTCATACAGCTTCCCCTCAAGGTCCTTCAGCATCTTCATTGCTGTCCTCTAGAAACTCTCTAACGATTTAAGATCTTTTTTAGATTGTGGCCCAAAATTGCCCCCAGTGCTGAGCAGAGTGGGACAATTCCCTCCCTTGCCTGGTTGGTGATGCTGTGCCTGATATCTCCCAGAACAGGGCTGGCCCTCCTGGCTGTCAGGGCACTGCTGACTGAAAGTCAACTTTCCATCTACCAGGACCCCCAGGTCCCTTCCCACAGCTCTGCTTTTCAACATCTCATTCCCCAGTCTGTCCATACATCCAGGGTTGCCCCATCGCAGGTGAAACATCCAGCACTTTCCCTTGCTGAACTTCATATGGTTGGTCATTGCCCATGGACGTCCCTGATTTGTCAAGGCCTCTTTGCAGGGCCTCCCTGCCTTCCAGGGTGTCAGCGTTTCCTCTCACTTTTGTATCATCTGCAAATTCACACAGTATCCCTTCCAGTCCCGCATTTTGAGTAATTTCTGAAGATGTTGAAGAACACAAGGTTGAGAATGGAGCCCTGTGGAATCCCACTAATGACAGGGTCCCAGTCCGATGTCACTCCTTTCATTATAACTCTTTGGGCCTGACCTGTGAGCCAGTTGCTATCCCAACACATGGTGTGTTTATCCAGCTGTGTGTTGGATGTTCTTTTCATCATGATCTGAGGGACACTGTCAAAAGTTTTACTGAAATCCAAAAGATTTCATCAACCAGCTTCCCTTGATCAGCTAGGTGGTTTACCTTGTCATAAAAAGAAATGAGGAAATCAGTTCTTGTATCCTTGCATGCTTACTCAGCTTTTGTCTATTCTTCCTAGATATTTTATTCTGGATGATGTATGAATATGAAAAATGTCGCCATTTAGTAAAATCACTACATACATTTTGGTAAATACGATTCATAATGAGCCTCTCTGTCAGCAAGTTTCATCATCATTCTTTGCCATGAACTTTTTGCTGCTCAACAGAATTTTGGGTGATGAAGGGGCTAAAAGGAAGGAAGGAAACAGAAATAGAAAATTTAAATTAAAAGTGGCATCTTAAACCCCAAAATCTGTTTGAAATTCATGAGTATCTTTGTATAACACCTTGACCCTTCAATATTTAAGAAAGCATCTGGTATTGTACATGCATGCAGTGCACATGATTCATTAGAAATGCTCACATGAGTAATCATTGACATGGCATTAAGTGTTCTCAAGAATGTGGCATAAATCCAACCAGTTCCTGGTGATTGATCTGCATCCACACTCTTCTTGCTGATGGTGGTAGTGGTGTTTAACTGATGGTAGGGTGGGAGGAGATGTGCATGTGGCACTGGGCATAGAAGATGTAGAAATGTGAAATATTTAAATAGTCATTAAGCCTACCAGAAGGCTAGATTTGATTTGTTTTCCATCATCCCTTTCTGCAAATAGATTATATAAATATTTTAGATAGTAATCAACGAGTAAGAAAGCAAAAAGTAAATAATATAGAGTAACCAGATGACATTGTTAGAAGCTTTGGAAATGTCCCATGAGCCTCCTATTTTAATTTTAACAGTAAATAAATATTGAGATTTGGGAAGAGCTTTCTTTACGTTAAAAGAAATGCACTACTCTTCTAAGAAAATATAAACTGATTTGAAAATCATAGCAAATAACCCAGTTACTATGACATGAAATAAAACTGTATGAAAAATTTCTTTTTCTGGTTATTTCTCCGAGGTTTCAGCTGTATGACCTCTTCTAGAGATTTTGCTCCCTACAAGAGTAATTTTACTTTTTCTTGTGAAAAAGAAATAACCTCTCTGTGGTTGTTATTTCATGAAATGATTAATTCAAATTGTAAAACTATTTCAGAGTAATAAGTCTTTCACTGTTGGAGCTTATATCCTCTGCTCTTGAGACCTACAAGTTTCTGATTTGACAGTCTAAACTAAAGAGAAAGTCACTTTCCCCACTTTCTTTACAGTCTGGTCACATAAATTGAAATCCTTTATATTCTTTTTCTCTTGATAAAAGTGGGGAAAAGGGGAAAAAAAGGGAAAAAAGCAAATATTTCTCCAGACACTTGGAGCTTGTTCTGTATTTCTTTAAGTACGGGAATTTTTAGGTACATTCTCTAACTGGAATTAACCAATCAACCAATCTTTTTTCTTTTATTTTTTTTTTTTGTAAATGGCAATTTACCTGGAATACTTCAGACACGCTTGAAACCTTGACTAAATAATACATACAAATAATTATAGCACTACAAAGAAATAGTGCTTATTCACTGGAGAAATTAAAAGGTAAGTACTTTCCTCACAGTTTTATTTTTAATTGCTGTCACTACAAGTGAAAAATATGATTAAAACTCTAAACAGGTTTCAAAGGACTTAGAGTGTTCAGCAGCCTACATTTTCTTCAATATTCTCATTATACTCAGAAGACTTTCTGAACCCAGAGTATTTTGGAAAAAGCAGCGTCCTCTTTCTGGAGTGAGGGGCAACATTCAGAAGCACCTGCATGTATGCCTGAATGAAGAGTGGCTGTTAAACAGACCACAGCAGACATATAATTGCAGATTTACTGATGCCGGAGAATTCTGAAAGTTATTCTCATAGACTTCTCAAGATTTATTCTCTTTTTGGAGCTCTATACTTAAAAAGGACTGGTGGTGTAACAGAAATGGGGAAAAGAACAGGCCTTCAAGAAATTACTTTAGTTCCTGGAACAAAACAGAAAACGTCTTCAAGTGTTGTGAGATATCCACCGTGTTCAAGGGCATGGTTGGACCATTGTGTATTTCAGGTGTGAACTTGGAAAGGGGTAGTTGCTCTGAGTCAGACTGTCTCAAAAGGGACAGTGAGGCACCAGAGGGGATCTAAGCAAGATCTAACTGGCAAAATAATTTATAACAGTAATTAAAATATAATGGCAGATCATTGAGCTTCCTATTTATATTAATAATCAATTAATTCCTATTTAATAATATAAATAGGAAGCTCAAAGTTTTATTTGGCATTGTTTTTCTTTCCTTGAAATGAGAGGCCATAAATATAACATCATAGATTCAGATCAGAGTGGAATCAGATTGCCTTGGAATCAGACTATCCTGGGTATGTTTTCTGTCTCTTCGAATGAAATAAAGACTTTTCAGTGTTTTATTTTGATACAGGCAATCTGGAAGAAGGACAAAATGGCATATGAGTCACTCTGAATTAATGCAAACATAAACTTTGTCTCATTTGAGGAATGGAATAAATATGGCAGTTTTATTTCAACTGAAAAACTCACTATCTTCTGAACCATAAAACAAGTGTGTTTTTTCCAACTCCAAATTGCACTACACTAAAGTAATTCCTTCAGAATAGGATAATAGTTTTCCCTAAGCTGGCAGTCTTAGTCATAGTCATAACAGATTTTAGTACAATTTAGTGAGATGTTGAGACTAGCACATTTAGGGACTGTGAGATAACTAGTTTCAGAACTTTAAATTGCTGCTTTGTGTTCATTTGTAGTTCTATAATATGTATTTTATGAAAAAGATATTACTACTACTGAAATGTTTTAAAACAGTTGTCAAGCTTGTCCCCCTTCAGTTTGAGAATTGTCAACCTGACCATAGAGTATTTCTTACAATATTTTCACCTTAATTCTTGTTAAATTTGTCATATTTCAACTAGGCTAGAAGGTTGCACTTTAGAGGAAAAAGCAGTCATTGTCCCTCTTTTTCTTTATCAATTATTCCCAGCAGCAATGATGTGCCGTAGTGGTGCACATTATGCAAATACACTCATTTGTTTTCATAGTCCCTTTGCATTTCAGAAATTGTTGTGAATCCTCTCCCTGAGTATTGAGTAAAGGCCACTTTACATATTAAGTTACTTGGTAACACATATATTTTTAGTTTCATATATTTAGAATTTTTTGTCATTTTAATAGTCTTTAGATGAATTTTATACGTGTATCTTTAATTGTGGAACAAAACGTACATTTAATTTTATTGATATTAATATTATATTTCTGTGGAGATCTACCAGAAATTCAAGCCCTTTTATTAAAAGTTTCATCTGAGAAATTCAAATCACACTTGATATATGAATATTTCTTCAAGTATTCATATGCTCATCCAAAAAAAGTCATTTTCTAGAATATAGCTATTCAAAGTGGAGCTTTTAGCATGACACAAACTTCCATCAGTATGCCAAACCTCAGGAGGAGTGAGGTTGAAGCATTCTGTTCGTATATCATGCCAGAAAAATACCACAAATCATCAGTAAAGCTTTTTCACATTACTTGTAGAAAAACTCTACTCTTTTTGATTTCTTTCCATAAAATGAGACTCAAGTGGAGAGTAAGGTTTAGTAGCATAGGTCTTTGTTTTGCTAATTGATGAAAAACATGAGCTAGAGAAGACAGATTTAGTTCACTACTTTTACACTCTCCCTGGCAGCTGGTTACAGCCAGGGGTAGCTTCTGATGCTGCTGTATTGCTTCATACAAAAATCCCAGGCTGACCCAAGGATCAGGAGAGGGAAAACCAGATTTGCTCCACGCAGATGCTCTGAGGTAACTCCATACAGCTGAGAAGTTATCTCGTATTTTAGATACATGAGTCAAGTCAGTGACAAGAAACAGACAAGCACCTAATCTCTCTTCAAATCAAAAGACAGTTGCAAAATATTATTGATTTTTAAGGCTATTCAACTCAAGCATCAATGATGGCAACAAATTCAAAAGACTTTTTCTGCACTCACTAGGTAGGGAAATTTTAACTCACATGTCCATGGAACTATGTTCCACTGAAAAGTCCATCTCCTTATGTGATGCTCATAAACTCCCATTTTTATCTAAATGTATCAAAATGTCAATACATGTGACTGTCTTCTGGGTCTTGATTAAGAGCTTACACTGGCGATCTACATTTTTGGGATGATAACTGGACCCAGACTGCTGTGTTGAGATTACAGGTACTGAAGGATACCAGAGCAAGTGTGACATTTTCTCAGTGGATATCTGCTTTAGAAACCTGCTGTAGTAGAAATAAAAATGCATCACTTTAAATCAGAAGGACTGCAACATGGTTGCTGTGCTTCTTTTTCATTGTGACACTGGAGTGAATGGTGACCTTACAAGAATATAGACAGATATTTATGAATCCCTTACCTTGGCTGCCAATAAATAATAACAGAGAACAGCAATCTAAAAACTAATCCACAAGAAAATGAAATGCTGAATGCTACTGAGTGAAAAATAAATCAATATGAAATTTTATATCTTTCCTTATGTTCTTTTTTTGAAGGAATATATACTTTTTCCAGTCAGTCATAGACAAAAATTAGACTGCACTAATTTTTTTAATAGTTCTTTACAGAAGAAATTGTAGCAGTGAAATGGATGTTTAATGAACAATTCTGAGTGTCAATGCAAGGTGTACAAAATTAGACAAAGATTTTGTCAAACATGTCAACTCCATGTCTTTTCTAGGCTTAGAGATTTTGAGTATTATTCTGGGTTTCTAAAGCTAAAAAATTTTAGAGAGAAAAATATTTTACAACTGATTCATAGAATATTTTTAAGATGTCCATTGTTATTTGTAAGCGTTGGATTCATAGAGGCTTCCCAAATCTACTTTGAAAGCTGTTTAGAGCATAATATCAATTACCCAATATCTTAGATTAGATAAATATGGGTGTGCAGTAAGCAAGGAAGCGCACAGGTCTGAGAAGACAGCAGCTTGCAAAGTCAGTTCTGCACATCAGAATCGGTGTTGTGGTTAGAACAATAACTTGGGAGTGAAGTTGCAGCTCTCAGTCTTCCTTTTTAAGAAGTTGTTTAGAAAGTTGTTTTTAAGTGCAAAAAATGAAAATTCTGTGAACATTCACAGATTCAGGACTTGTCTAGATGTGACCTTTTTTCTGCCTGACCTTCAATCCACATCTAGCTCTTTCTCCTTTAAGCTAAAATTATTTCACAATAATTTTCTTGTGCTAATGAAAAAAAGTGGCCCTCTAGTAATAATCTCCTAACTAAAATCTAAATGTTTGCTCTAGAGAAAAAGATACAAATATGAAATAAATACAGTCTTTCAGAGAAAGAGGAAGAGGAAGAGAAAAAAGTGTTTGTTGATAATATTTCCCTTCTACCAATGGACATATCTTGTAACATTTAAACTTTGAGCAAAGTCAAATACTTTTATTTTCTGCATTTGCATGACAAAATTGATCTCACTACTTAGTTTTCTTCATTTGTAAGAATTATTCATATGAGTGCCAGTAAGCTCTATTTTAAACTTGAAAAATAATTAACATACTCCTTCACTTCTACCCTCTCTCCCAGTTATTAAGGTGATGATCATATATGTCATTAATGTAATCTACTTAAGGAAATATATAAAGTAGATGAAAAAGAAAAAAAATAAATTAATTTAGGCCAAAAACCTCAGTGAAAATAGCAGAATTGTAGGTAAGTAGGTCAAGCTAATGGTTTCCAACACATTTATAGAATAGACAGTTTCATTTTGTTGTTTAAAATATAATCAGACTGTAAATAATTAAAACATGGAGAAAAGATGATAGATGGATTCTGTGCTTGTCCATTTATTCTGATTTGTGACAGGTACTAGACAGATTAAATAAAACTCAGACTGTCATATTGTGGAAGATGACACAAGGTTGAACAAACTCACTCCACCTCCAAAGCCCATCAATACACTTAATTTAACATGAGCTTCCACAATGCAGAAATCAGATGGAGATTTGTTGAATTTGGCCTGGAGATATTTGCTGTATTAGATTTTTAGCAATCATGATGTTATCATATCATAGATTCTTTAGCTAAAAATAGAAGTCTAATTTTTTTGCAGTTCTCTATTACATAGAAACCTCAAACTCCAAAGCAATGATTTATACTCATTCAGACCCAGAACTGAACCCTTTTGGAACCTTTTTAATAGGCTTTCTGTTTAATTTTCTTTTTTATTTTTCAAATACTTACATATCCTGCATATTGGCTATATATTACCAGTGTTTCTATGCAGTATTTTTGTTTAAGTAAATAGCTATCTAATTTTTCCTTAAAGAGTAAATTAGCATAGGAATCTAACTTTCAAGTCCCTGTCCAATAAAATATACATGCAAATTACATCATAATGAGGCTAAAAATTAATAAAGTACCAGTGAGAATTCAGAAGAGAAAGCAGAATGAACGTCTTTGACTACATGACTTCATGGAATAAAAAATACAGGTCAAAATTAAATAAAAATGAGTTCTGAGACAAATGAATCACAAACGTGCCAGGAAATCTTCTGTAAGCATTATCACTGGGAGTTAAGGGTTAGAATCACATAGCTGTAGAAAAAAAGATATCTCAGGTTTCATTTCCGAAAATACACATCTGAAAGGGCAAAAGCAATTTCTGTTTGTGTTATTATAGTAGCATAAAAAAACCCTAACATGAATAGGCAATAACATTTGTGAATAGAAGACAGCATGGGATTATTTGGTTATTATAAAGAAAGAGAAATTGAGGGAAAAATAGTAAATCCATTCTAACACACAGTATTAGGGCATGTCTGCCTCTGCTGAAACATCTCATGGACTGCTTTTCAGCTAGAGTCTGTCCCATAGGAACAAGACCACTACACACTGTCCAAGAAATGTCTCTAAGGAAATCTTTCCAATTTTCTGCAAATGGAGAAATCCCATTTAAGAAAAGCAGGAGGATGTTGTATTTCTCCTCTTCCAAGCCACTGAATGCCATGGACTGTGGCATTCACTTTCAGATTAAGACATCTTGACCCATTTGTTCTCATGTAAACATGAGCTATATGTGAACTAAGTATCTTTCTCATATATTCACGAAAGATTTAGTTAGCGAAGTTGACAGACCCTGCAGAATGACCCCACTGATATGAGAAACTTCCGGTAGGCTTACGCCAATGATCCATTTATGCCAGTGCCCTGGGCTTGGTGGGAGTGCTAATGCAGGCTAATAGGGGAGTGTGACACATTCTGTAGCATACCAGTCTGGCTGCTTTTTGTTTGAAGTCCACCTCTCTCCTATGCCCCTGTAATTCTCTAGTTTAGTGTTGTGCTGTGTTGGTTTGTTCTGTTCTCCCCTTAGGGTATAATGGCTCTGCCCTGGTTCTCCCTCCCCTTTCTGATGTTGTCAGTTAGCCCAACTCCTCCCTGGTTTCTGTAGAGTCCAATGTATCCTTTTCCGAACCCCTCCCCAGTGCCCTGCGAGTCACTCTCTGCTCCAACCTTTTTCTCTGGAATCTTCTACGTGGAGCATGGGGTGATTGGCTCAGGGGTCGGGGCCCCTCCCTCGCATTGTTATGGTTGCTGTTTCCCCTTTGTCAATCAATTGTACCCTACTCCCTATTCGCCCGAGGTCGGGCTCCTCCCTTGTTTCCCTCTCCCTTTATAACCCCATGTAACCGCCCGCTCGGCACTCTTCAGTTGTTTGCTCCCGTGGGGCTTATGGGAGGTCCTGGACTTGCCGCGGCTGGAGAGTGCGCTCCTGCTGATCGTAGCCAGAGCCGGTCTCGTCCTGCAACAAGGAAGCATCACTGTCATAGCACAGGGTGCTCTCCTTAGGCACTGTCCGTAGCACCGAGAGCGCCCGAGAGTGGGACAGTGCCCCCCCAGCTGCAAGCGGCGCTGGCCAGCTTGCCGGGACATTTGGGACGATCGACCCTTCCCCTCTCTTGCTGTGCTGCTACAGTCCAGTGTTACAGGTTTTAGAGAGTGCATCCTTGCCTAATCTGTTGCTATCCTCGGTTGGACATAGTGCCCTTGAGTTTACCTTGGAAGTCAGTAGGCGTAAGAGCTGCTCTATTATAAATAGTGCAGTTCTGATGCCACCATCCAGGCTCTAGGGCCACTTGAGATGTCCTAAACTGCTGCATTTTCTTCTGCTACTCCAGCCTACTTTGGTCTCATGTAGGTCCTGTGCCACATATAATCCCATGTGGAGAATTAATTCACCCTGTGAGCATCTGAAATGACATTGAACATCTCTGAGACCACTGAACAGTGAGAGCTTAAGAACCTGGCTCAGTCGCAGATAGATCTGTGCAGACATCCACGTTTAGCTGTCATTATTTCTGATTCACTGACACCCCACCATCTGACATATATAATCTTCCCTCAAATATAATAGCTGTGTAACAAGTCTGTAAAAGAGCAGATTATTTTTGATTGTCTTCTCAGCTGTCAGAGATAACCAGAAAGTGTGAATTTGCAAGTTTGTGGGACACTGAGTACGCCATCATGTACTGAAATAGTCCTGAAATGGAATGAGAGCTCATACTGCAGCAATATTTTTCATTGTTTTCAGTTTCTAATGGAAATTATTCCAATGACAGAATATAAAATTATAGAAAGAGTATTATACTACACTGTATAATACTGTACTGGCTTTTAAGTCTCTCCCATCAAATTCAGTCTCTTTTGTAGGGTGGATTTCTTCATGGAAATTGCAGGCTTTGTTACTTAGTGCTTCCTTCATCATTTATAAAACTGATCATTTTATTATTTCCCTCCTATATTAAAGCCATGTTATCCCAAAAATACCATAGGTCATTCTGCCAGAAAAAAATGGACTTGTGTGTCTACACAATATATAGACTATCCAGGGTGTGTATTCTTCAAGAGAAAAGAAGAGTTTGGTCTATGGTTACTATCTAGTAACAGATGGAAGAGGAAAATGAGATTAGTTTTTAAACCAATGTTGTTGGAGCCGTAGAATTCTCAAAAACATTTTTATTTAAGGTTCACTCAATTTAGAACTAAAGATAGAAGGGGGAACAAGACTAAAAAAACAATATAGAAGCTGCCTTATCCTACTTAAAAATTGTTATTTTTCTGAAAATTGCATTTCTGCTGCATAATCATTAACCCTAGTAATCAGTATTCCGTTAGTTTGAAGGCTGTGGAAGTTGAACCTTTCTGCTAAAGGATTAAGAGCCCAAGAATATTAACTATATGCTTCAGTAACTATGCAAATGTGTTTATATCCACTGAAATTATGTGATTAAAAATTGGGCTTTAAGGATAAAGATTTCAATTTCTTTTGCAGAATCTAGCATATGTTAAATAAAGGAATAAAGCCTCCACTATATATATATAAGATGAAACAAAATATCATTACTTTTTACTTGCTTACTTTGTTCACATGTCCAGGCTTTTCATTTATAGTTCATCATTTAATAGAATGGTGAGGATCTCACAATGGTCAAATTTATAAGAAGAGGGAGTATTTCATTTTCCTTCTTAATTCAAGGATGCTTTTGTCATTAATATATGCAGTGTTCCTATTTGCATGTCTTCATATGCAGTTCAGGATCCAAGGTGGGATGGAGACTGGATCTGCCTGTCTCTGTTGAGCGCTCAGCAGTAAGTAAACTAGTATTCTGACCACTAGATCTGGAGTTCCCTACAGGCCAGACACTCTGAAACTACTTAACACTCTGAAATACTGGGAAATGAAGTAAACTTATGCTGAAAAGGGGAATTATATGCACTCTATAAAATTTAGCTGTCATTATATTTTTATGAAGTAAAAAATAAACATTAGTGTACAAGTTGTTTTGAACAAGCTAGAAGTAAATTATGTACTGGAGGACAGAAACAGAAGACAACTATTTAATTTTCTGAGTAAGATACCTATAAAAAGTGACCCACCTCTCAACTCCTTGTAATTTCTGTATGCTTGTACATAATGATGTGTTACTATTCCAGGAAAGAATAAAAATAGCTTAAGCTGTCTGCATAAGAGAAAAGGATTTTAAGAACGTCTTCATTTAAAAGATACAGTAATGCTTATGAAAGTACTTCTAAATGTGAACCATCTGGTTAGTTTGACAATTTGGAAGTAATTTTTATTTTAGCATAGTAAACTCAGAATTAACTGTTCTGATCATTATTGATAATAGTAGATCTTGCTGTACATAACTTTCAAAATAAGCTCCATTCCTAAAGTAATCATTACTCTTTTAAGTAAAAGAACTATAATTCAGTGTTGTTAAGCAGTTCAATAGGCAGAATTGGCTATTATAAATATATGTAACATTTATTTAAATGTAGTTACGTATCCACTCAAACCTACCAAGTAGTCACATGCCATATCTCACAAATGAGGAACTATATGTCTCCTTCAAGAAATAAAAAGGAAACTGAAATGTCTAGAGAAGAATTTTAAATCTCCTTTTCTTTACTGTCCTTGATACTCATCCAAATTCCTTGGTTATTCAGGATCTAATCTTGCACAGGGAATTTTATACACATGGATTCTCATTAACTTCAAAAGGATTTTGCAAAGAGACAAGATAATTGTTTTCTAGGACAGTCAACCTAAAGGTCATTAGAGCCAAAGCATCAGAAAGAATCATTGGAAATTATCCAGATTTACAACAGAGAAAATGTTTATAGAGTTAGACTTCTGCTGGTATCTAAATCTCATCTCTGCACATTTTAACAAGTAGGGTTTAAAAAGAATTCCAGTACAGTTCATCTTTTCTTAATAAAATTGATTCATGTAGTTGAAGTCCTAGCCAGGGCTCTTAGAGCAGCTAATTTGAAGATAAATCTCACTTTTAAGGAAAGATTTGACCCTTGGATGCACACATGCAATTTTCATTACATTAATGGAAGCCACATTTGTGCATCCAAGGGCAAAATTTGCTTCTTAGAAAATATGATATAAAATAAACAGATAATAAACTGCATCAGTGCAGTCCGAGAAGCTAATTTCATAGGAGGAATTTCCACTGGGATGTGTCTTTAAATACTGAGAAAGGAAACTTTTGAAATAATACTTATAAAACTCACTAGCTTATAAAATCTAGAACCTTCTAAATATAAAGAGAATTTTACTCTCATCCAAATAGATAATTTTGTAAATATAAGACAAAACAAGAAAAAAATGCAACCCCCCAATTAGAATTTCTCTATTGTTTTCTTTTCCATGTGGAAGAAGAAATGTAAAAACATGGGAGAGGATCAGTCTTTTTGGAGACATGCTCAAGAATAAAAAACACTATGAAAAGACTCATAATATTTTCTTAAACAATGTCAAAATTACATTTACTAATACCACCTATTTCTTTCTGCAAGGAGTAGAGTAGAGCATAATCACACAAAGATCCAGCATGTGTTAAGTTCTGCACAGAAAAATACAGTTTATTTGCTGTAATGAAAACAACCTGACATCAGTGGCATGACCCTACTACAAAATGGGTGTTTTCACTCATGCAGTGAAAAAGTGCAGGGAAATTATACTGATTGTCTCAAAATGCCAAGGGTTTGCTTTGATTTTTCAGAACAGTATTTTTGTTTTCACATAGTATTGAAAGCAAGGAAGTTTTCCTATTTTTTCCAGGATATTCTTGCAAAGTCTTTTAATGTTGTTTTTACCAGATCCCTTCTGTAATGTCACTGATCTACATCTCTTCATCTGGGCCTCCATTATTAAGTGAAGCTATTTACCCACTTTATTCTGGGATTTTTGTCAAGATATACAAGCTGACTTTGCTCAACGAAACCAAAAGAAAATGAGAAAGAAAATACAACAATCAGATTGTTAAACAAAAAAAAAAAAAAAAAAAAGGAAAAAAGAAAAAGGAAAAAAAAAAGGCAAAGAAATGGGATTAGAGAATCGCTTGATATTTGTATTCTTTTCATTTCTTGAGTTTTAGCCAGTAGACTACTGCCCCATATCTACTGTGAACATCTTTATTCTTTTGGTCACAAGGAAACTTTCCCTGATAATATTTATTTTGCAAAGGTATGCTGATCTGAAATAATTCAGAGAATCAACAGCTACCAAAGAAGATTACAATAGAAAGAAATGTAATTCAAAAGGAATAAACTGTATCGTTGTTATATAGTTATGCATTTTGTTCCTCCAGGGAAGAGCTGTAGTTTTTTCTTGTCTTGCCTAAAAAGCTAACCTGTTGTCATCTTGCGCCAATAGAAACTAACTCAGAGTACATTGTATACTAGTAGAAATGGATAAGGATGCGTTTCTTCCCTTTGAATTTTTTCAAAATTACTTATAATGTGAGCTCCAATATGATGTTCCCCACACAGAACAGAGCTTCTTAGTCACACCTCTGAACTGCTCTCTTATGACATCTAAAGCACAGTGAGAATGACCAACATCAGAAGCTAGACCACCAGGTTTTCAAATTTTTCAACCAATATCAAAACCACAGCAAAACATACACTTTCAAATCACCCCCAGATTTTATTAATCTAATTTTAATTATATTTAGTCATGGGTGTGATTTTGATGGTGCATTTAAATTAATGAATTGCTCACTACCATACTGTTATATGTATATCTGCATACTGTTATACACCTTTCACCATTTTAAAAAGCTATTTTTTCAGTGAGGTGCTCTGAGGTGTCCTCCTGAAATATCTAAGACTGCAAATTATTAGCTGGAAAGTGCTCTCAGAAAGAGCAGCTTTATTCAATGCTGTGTTCCTCCTCCAGGATCCCATAAGCCCTCTAAGAGAATCTTTAAGTTTACTGTAAGAAAATCTTTTCACTTCAGAAAAAAACTCGGTTACAGTTAGCAGGTTTGATTCAGACCCTGGAGGTTCTCTTTTCTGTCTTTCCCCACATGATGTCTTTTACAGACAGTTAAAAATACTCTCTAGGCAGCTTGAAGGAGGTCATCCAAGTGGTCAGACAAAGTAAATATACCAGATCTAGTTTTCTAAAATCTAGTCTGATGGGAATCAAATATTTTTTTCCATTTTTGCCTCATCCTGTCATACAGTTAGTTAGACAGATGCCTTAGAACCAAACAGCATTTCTAACAAGATTTTTTTTAGTGCTTCAAATTGTCTAGGGGACTCTAATCTAAAATCTTGGTCTAGGAGAGTTTTGAACACTGGGAAATTTGGGGAAACCATTCCTTTAAAAAAGCCAGACTATTTCCAGTTTAGAAAAACAGTTCTGAAGTGATTGAAAAGATTTTTAATATGTTTGGTTTTGGTTTTGGTTTGGTTTGGAGGTTCTTGGTTGGTTGGTTTGTTTGTTTGTTTGATTTTTTTTCAAACTTGTTTTAAATTGTTTATCAAAAAGAAAATATGTGATAATTCAGTAAATGAAATCTCTGACTTATATAGTAGTCTTGAAATGTTCTTCCATGAAGTCTGTGTGGTGAACTTGATCTTCACGTGTGAGTTACAAAAAGGATGGTTAGACCTCAGTCTGTGCATCATTAGCTACAAGGAAGTCCTACATTGTAAGTTATCCTCATTTATGTATTGCTGCCCTTAACATCTGAAGTGAGATTATAAATATCTTGGGTAGCTAGCTATTTAAGACTTCTGCAAACAGTTTAAAAATATTTATCAGTATTAAAAAGTTATATGCCTTGACATACTGTAAAATAAAATTATTTTCTTATTAATACATATATATACATATTAACAAATATTTATTTAACTTGTGTTTTCTGTAATCAAGAAACTTCAAAAATCTTAAAGCAGGATTTAAGCAGACACAAAAACATCTGGTCTCTTGACTTAAACAATGTAGAGATGGGGTCAATGGCAGATTTTGGCCTAGGCTTTTGCTGAAGATACGGATGCCAAAAAATTAGAAAGTTGGCTTTTTGTAATTTGCAGGTGTGAAAAATTTAATGCATGTAACTATGGTGATTGAATAAATAACAGAAAAAGATGGAAAAAGTGTAGTACTGGGAGTTTGACTGGCAGCCTGCCAAAAGACTTCCCCTTGTTTAGACAGAGAATTTTTATTATTGTCCAAAATTATAATGGAAAGTAGCTCTTGTAGATCTATGAATAGAATTAATTCTCATAGAAAAGTTGGAGTAAGAGCTAACATAAATAAACTTAAAGAGATAAGTCTAAAGACTTCTGCATGGTTTTACATACGTAGTTTTTGTCATATTAGTTTTAGGAAAGTGTTTTAGGAAAGAAGACAAGTGAGATCAGTCCTGCCTTTGAAATGTTACTCTCACACATCCTTCAAAATATGCCCTTTAGGGCTAATGAGCTCAGAAGACATTTTGATCTCCTCACATATACCTCGAGACACTTTCAAAACCAAAGGGGTAGCATTTCAAAGTCATGCCAAATAGTCCAGTAGTCAAATAGTCAATATTTTTCTTTGTCCTGGGCTCATCTGCAATCACCATGCAACGATTAAAATGTAACACCTCTCCTTTGTCAGAGGAAGGGTGGTGGGTCTGTTTATGGTGCAAGCTGTGTATTTTCAGTCCCAGGGAAAGGCCATCTCCTGAGCTACTTGATTGTTTCAGATTCTGAGTAGAGAATCTCACTGATAATTGAAGATGGAGCCTTGTAAGTGGTATAATGAAAAGCCCATTACAGATGGAAATATCTTCACATAACTCTGTTGTTTTGCACTGGACTAAATTAAGCTGACAGAGATGGGCAACATACTGTGTTACAATTTGAGTTTTCTGCTTTTTAAAATATTTTTTCTTTAGAAAACACAAATTTAAATGCCTGCTGTTTGTTATAATTTCAAAATATTCATGTGAGTAAGTTCACCCCAATAGAAGCCCTGCAAGTTTAAGTAAGTTATACTGAACCTGGTGCTGACTGAATACAAAGAGGAGAGGACATTGGACATGCTCTTTTTCAGGTCATTTTTTTAATACACGCATCATAATATTAGCATGCATGAAGATACTATAGCTGTGATGACAACACTTCGTAGTTTTTTTTTCCACTGGAAGAGTGATCCATTGATAGCAAAGTTGCCAGAAACTTATTATACATTAATTTTAAACATAATTTAACTGCTATTTCAATTACAATTACAGAATGTTTTCTTAAATATGAGTGACTGCTATCTATCACAGTTCCACTCATGGTTTGTTGAATTCAGCTCATTTACAGAAATTTTCCAGTGTTTATTCAGAGAAATATTTGGAGTAGGATTTCTGCTAACAGCTGTTAGAAACAGATACGCTCATTCAGGAGAATCACAGACCTACCTACAATTGACAAAGCTGTATGACATTAACATAAGGAATTGCGTTCATAATTTTTTTAAAAAAAATTCTGTTATCACACCAAACAAAGCTTTTCATTTGAACCTTTCTGGAACCAAAATTTGTTTTTCCTAGCTTGTGTTTTGCATTGTATTTCACTGCAATAACAAACCAAAAGGCTGAAACTGAAGAAAAGCATTTTGATTGCCCTGTAATATATATTTGTAAATTGCTTCTGCAATCAAATTCTTTTGTTTTGGGCGTTAATAAGGGACTATTTTTCAGAAACATTTTTTAATTCAGAATTCTCCTAAATTTATGAACCCTGAGAACCTTTAAAAAATGAACTTTTGCCCTAATAGCTGTTTCAGGTTAGTACTTCATATTATTTCATTAATATTATTGTTTGTCAAAACAAAAAGGCCATTTATTAGTGACACAATAAAAAACAGCTTAGAAAAGGGAAAACAGAAAGATGTTAACAGATGGGAAGGCACCCCATTTTTGTTGTATACATACTTATGTTTCTTTTGTATAAGTTGTTTTGCTTGGGGGAAGTTTGATAGCTTGGAGAATGTCGTGGTTTGAAAGGAAGCGAGTTTTTTGGGATGCTGTGGTCAAACCAATGGGTGCTCAGATTTGAATATTGGCATCTGGTGTGGCCACTGGGGACGTGGATATGCCTCTGAGACCACAGGGGTTAAAAGCAGAGGACTCCCAGGAAACCTTTCTCTTGGGCTCCGGTGGGGGAAGAGTTCCGATCTCTCCGCTGCCCAGCTGCCCGCTGCTGTGCGGGGCAGGGGAAGCCATGCGGCCCGGTGAGGTAGGCCTGGCCCCGAGGATCCCGAGGATGGAAGGGTGGAGAAGCACCAGGAGGCAGCCCCACACCACCCAC
>NW_005054310.1:19248-54506 GCF_000277835.1 Geospiza fortis | reverse complement strand
GGAGAGAGAGAGAGAGAGCCTGAGCCTGTGCCTGTGCCACCTCGAAATTCGATAGCAGGCCAGCCGAGAAGGAGAAGGGGGCGGGGGTGTGTGCGGCCAGAAGGTGCCTGACAGGGCAGCGTGGGAGTTCATGGACAGGCAGAGCCTGAGATTTTTAACCCTTTTCTTGCATGATGGAAACCTTAGAAATGCTGATTCTCCTGTAGCTGAATGAGGAGAGAGATAAGAGATGAGATAAGAGGAAGGAAGAGAGAAGGGGAGAAGAATCTTAGGTGGGAGGAGATGATGGAGTGCCTTTTGGCTGGACTTTTCTTGTATAGCCATGGACAGAACCATTTTTTTTCCTGTGACACAGAGACTGCATTTAGGAGGGAGGCAATGGCTTGGAGCCGAGAGAGTGCAGTGACATTATGGGAGTGCATGAACAGAGACAGCAGATGAGGAGGGTGGTGGTTGGTGGCCTCGATCTTCAGTGGAGAAGATCTCTGTTCTTGAGACCCCTTGGCCCCAAGGGGTGAAATTTGGGAGGGACAGTTGTCCCAAAAGTGAGAGACTGTGCTCTTTTTGGAACTGGGCAAAGCACCTTTAAAAGGAAAACCCTAGAAGCAGCCCTGGCCCATGCGCAGTGGTGAGAGCGCTGTACATGGAAGGAAGATGTCATGGATGGCAATGATCTCCAGGCGGTGCCACGTGTGACAGGAAACACAAGAGGCCTCAACTGTGTTTCCAGGGGAAGCCTGTGGCACAAGGGGGACTCCTCACTCCTCGATGAACTGAGAATTGACTAGCTGAAGGGTGGTGATGGATTGAGAGTTGGTGATCTGAGGGATGGATATATTGGAAATTTGGTGGGGGGGTGGGAGGAGGAAATGTTTTTGGAAGGCTTTCATTCTTTCTGTGTGTTTCTTTTTACATATAGTTGTAGGTTAGTTAATAAAGTTTTCTCTTCTTTTATTTCTAAGTGGGGGCCTGCTTTGCTTATTCCTGGTCACATCTCACAGCAGACACCAGGGAGAATGTATTTTCATGGGGGCACTGGCATTGCGCTTGCGTCAAACCGTGACAGAGAACTATTTTTATTTTGAGCAGAACAGCTTAGGCCACCATCACATTATCATCTATTAAACAAAAAACACTTTATCGATTTCTTAGTTATATGCAGCCCACCTGTTTTAATTCAGGCAAAATTCCCACTTAAGTTAGGAATTTTCATATATTAAGGACTTGGTGACTTGGCCTTTGTTGCCAGCCCAAATCAATATTTATGGAAGTTTCAGATTGCTCAGACTTGTCCTTCTGCACAAGAGGGTGGGGAGTGTTTAGTTTACCCAAGGGGTTGATTATATACAAAAGCTGTTCTCAGATGTGGACAATGGCTCAGATTTCATAACACAATCACACCCTAACTCCTAATGCAACCCTGTTAATACCCTGTTCACTCTGTTTTACCACTGCTTCCATAGTTATGCTGTTGAGAGAAATTGGACAGATCAGTAAAATGCACAGATATTTTTAGATGGAACCTGTTTCGTGTTAGTGTGGCTATGCTGAACACGTCTCTGGAGATACACATTACAGCCATCTAATATGCCATGATGTCATAGGATAAAATCCAGTAAATCAAAACACAGTTACCACATAGGAGCAGCTGAAGAACTAGTTCCCAAGAAATCCCATATAATTCCTCTATTCCAAAGGCAGGAGGAGAGAAGAGGATCTGGAGCAGGCGTGTGAAGAGTGTCAAAACTCAGCAAGCACCATCACAGTTACAACAAAAGATCAATGTACAAAGAATCAAAGCTAGTTAACAGACAAAGCATCTGCAGAACAGCTGGGTTTGCAGTGCTGAGGCGTGTCATTTAACATGGAAATGGGAAGAAGCTGGGCAAATTCATCCTCCCAAAGATAGGGAGTCTTCCCTGGAAAAGAATTGTTTATTTTGCAATTAAAATGGGCATGTATTTGTTGATGCATATGAGCATTAACTTTATATTCATATTTACTTTAATCAGTAAACTGAGAGAAGTATGTGTAAACAATATAAATTTACTTTAAGACTTAATTTAAAGGAAATTGCATGCTAATCTGGAAACTATCAGAACAAATTTGTCAAATAACAGGCAGTCTTCCCTGTTTCTTGATGGCAAAAAGAACAGATCACTGCTAATAAACCTGCACTTGTCATTAGAAAAGCCCGAAGAGCTTTGTGGTTTAATAGCCCAAAATATGTAAAAAAATTATATTTTATTTGTCCACTTTGATTATCTGGCCTTGAAACTTTTGAATGAATTAAACTGTACCTCTGTTGCTCTATTAATACTGTCACATTATAATGCATATCTTTCAGTGACAATATCAGTCTGCTTATTAAAAAAACAACCAACTGAAAAAAAAAACAACAGAAACAAAATCTGCTGCAAAAATAAATGCAGGAGAAAGGAGAATAAGGCAGTTATGCACACAGTAAAATATATATTAAACCAAAAGAGAGATTTCAAATACAATTTCAGAGACATTAGCTTCAAAAGAAAAGCAAAAAGCTGAACCCATAATATGATTGATCCAAAATAAAAGGGAAACGAAATTTTATTTTTGTGAAGGATCTCAATGAAAATCAAACTACGATCTGGCTTCCAAATCTTTTGTTGTTTCTTGAATGTTTCAAGTAAAATTGGAACTTCCTGTGAGTGGAAAAACTTAATTAAGAGGCTGAAATAAAATATCTGATTCATTGACTGGGTAACAACAATAGTCATAAACAAGAAAAACAAGAAATGTTCAGAGTAGCAGGGCAGGAGACTTGCTGGCCTTTTCTTCATCTCTGGCTAATTTATTTGAGGAGACAAATGCCTGGCTTCATTTTCTTCAGGTTTGGGCTTGCAGGAGATGGTTCAGGTCACATGCAACAAAACAGAACATCCCTAATGGACCTATAAAGCCTGTTAAATTCAAAAAATGAGAGAAAGATGCTTATCTATTCCTCCATCTAGTTCATCAAAGAACTTAGAACAGCAGCCTCTGACTTTTAACAAATTTTATTTCTAAATTATCTTATTTTCATATTGCTTTTCAGTAGCAGGTGTGATTTTCTTCCCATGGAAAGCAGGAAACTCAGGACTATAGTTATATAATTTTGCATCCAAACAACAAAATCTTCCTCTGTCATCCTTATGGCTGAAGGCAGGTTCTGTAGTCTGTGTTTCAGCATTCATCACCTGTGCAGTTCTAGATGAACTACAGAATAACCAAACACAGCAGTAAACACAGAGCAGTTAGTAATCAGCAGAATGAGTGGAAGGAAAATACCAGAAAGTTTCAGAGAGAGAATGCATGTTCAAGAAGATGCTGCTACTTTGACAAGAGCAGATATATCTGCAGAAGGGAAGAGCTGGGCAGTCATGTTAATGGTTCTTGCAGCCTTGGCTCCAGACTAAAGACCGTGCTCTTTGTACCTACTGAACCCATACCTCCTGCCTTAGTATTAGCAAAACCTTATATTAAAAGTCAATGAGAGCACCAACTTCATGGGTCAGCAAATTCAAGTACATACATCAATTAGTCTTCTATACCTTATGATCACTCAGCAATATGTGTAATTCCTGTTCGCCTATCTAGTGACCTGTTGACACACGAAATATGAACAACTGGTGGCCAGTATAGAACCTTGTCTCATATCAGCCTGTGGTGAGAGAAAGACTTGGCCTTCCACATAATGAGAATGAAAACAGCAACTGGAGGTTATAAAAGCTGCCAAATCTCTACCTCCCTGCTGTCAGGAATCAGCTGATGTTGCCTTTTTAAGTTTCCAGGCCATCTGCTTGCTTCATTTGCATTTTCTCCCAGGTGTCAGCATACCAAATTTTAGAGCTATATTTAAAGTGGCACCTAAAATTATTCTTAATTTTCTTTTATTGGATATTTAGGTCAAGGCTATCATGATCAGTTTACTATTTTCTGGCATATCAGTCTAATGCATTGCTATGGGATTACCTAATCAAATCAATCATATTCACCTTTCATTTAAAAAGGCACTTCATCAGTGTGACTGTAAATCTATGGTCAACAATAGTTTCATCCGTACTGGAGAAGACAATAGTTTAGACAGACTCTTGCTCATTGCCCTGTGTTCCCTGTAAACTGAAAATTTATCTATTCTTTATCAGACTGGGAAAGTACAAGATATTTTGATTTGTGGCATGGAGGATGGAGATAAGTATGTGTTGAAGACCAAAAACTTCATAAATCATTAACACAGTTGACCACATCTTGTCAATTTGACATATTACTAATATAACCTAAGCTGAACTACCAGCTATCTTTGCGTTTGGGGTTCATGACAGATAGAATATTATTAATTATTTATGTCTTTTTTTCCATCTTGGTGCTGTGAAAGGTTTTTTGTCAAGCATATTGAAGCTTTTAAAATCTGAAAACCTGGGAAATTGCTTAAGGTTTCAAATATATAGGAAAGTTATATAGACTTGAATTACGTCAGTTAAATTATTCTGGTGACATGTGATTTTAAACTATTACTCCTCTTGTGAACATTCTTACTCTGGGCTAAAGAGGCTGATGTCACTTATGGTTAAGCTTAGCCAAAAAGCTACACACCATTTAGTATAAATGTGAATCCACCCAGGAAGACTTACTGAATCTGACTGGCATGAAAGGTCTTTTTATCAACACAGACATGCTTTACCCTCCTTCTGGAGGCTTTGACAGTAATGGATTTTATAAAAACCGCAGTTTTCCATTAATGCAGACTTTCTGGTTTGGTGGCAAGATAAACTCTGTCCCTCCTTCTGAAGTCACCCATCAACTTTTTTTTTTTTAATCACCATTGTCTCTTCAATAATACAAATGACAGTTGGCAAATTTATCTGCTGAAATATTTTGATGACCATTGACATGACTGTGTAGGAGAACAGTGTATAATTAGTCAGTCTGTAACAATAAAGATGATTTTTATAGCTACCAGATGGGTAGTTTATGTATGTTTAAATGTGTCCAGAATCTTTTGTAACAAATTGAACTTTGAATTCATGTTATCCTTTTAGATCATCAAGCGTTTTGCAAAATTAAAATAAAACACAGAGGACAGTAATAGTCTTCTGAGATAAAATAAGAGTGATTACAATGTAACTTACAATGTGTTTGAAACATGCATCTCAAGTTTTGGCAATGACATGGCAACTATACTGAGAAAAAATAGGAATGCACCTCATAAAAATTGCAATTTCATTGCCTTTACCAAAGCAAAGCTCATACAGATTGCAGTTCTGCAATAGTATTTTATTTATTTATTTTTTCCAGAATATTAACAGTTTATCTAATACTGCCAAATCTGCTAAATATTAAGCCTGAGAAATCATATTTCCTTCATGACAAATAATGCTGATTTTACATTTTGCGCTGCAAAGGAGGGAAGTTAACTTTACTTTCCTGCTTTTGCAGCAGGTACCACTAGAAATTAAAAGCTGTAGCCCTGCTCCAGGATTATACTGAGGCTTAAACTTCCAAAAGATTCTTTAAACTAATCTATTTTTTTTTAATTTTAAACCATTCTGTCACTGTTTTAATATGATGAGTATTATTTTGTGGAAAGCCTGCAAAAATAATCACATAAGGAATTATCTTTCCTGTAGCTTATTAAATTTCCAAAAAGAACACTATTCTGATTTTCATTATCAAGCAGTTTGCCTTCAAAACTGAGCATTTATTGGCATGTAAAAATGAAAATGAAGTTTTTATACAGCTTGAAGTATGTATCTATATATGCATATTTTTTAAATGAGCGTGAAAACACCAGGAGTGGCACACAGACTTGCTTCTTGTAATATAACCTGAATTATTTCCCCCACATGAATGCCTGTGTTGGAAGAAGATCTAACAAAAATGTATTGATATCCATAAATCATAAAAAGATGAGGAGGATCTGTCCCTGGTCTTCCTAGTGCCATTTCTATTTCAATGGATGATATACATTATGAGCCTAGTTTTTGAATATCAGGGGTCACAATAATGCATCCACTACTTTTGGAAATATATTGAACATTATATAGACAGATTAGCAACTGAGATCATCTGAGGGAGGAATTTGTTTTCCTAATATGCTGGTCTGTCTTGGAAGTGGCTTGCTTTAACAGAATATAAATACAACATGGAAGGTCAGTGTTTGGAGTATGGGTTTCTGTCTTTTTTTTTCCTTCATAATAAATCTCCATAAAGGTTACAGCTCACTTAATACCAGATATAGGCCAGAAAATCTTCTAAAATGAATTAATAACAATCAAAATAAATTAATAACAATCATTCCATTTTTTTCTACGCTTTACTAAACTATAATCTACTTCGATCATATAAGAAAATAGTAATGATAAAAGAAGGTATCAAAATAACAGAATTCCTCATCTTAGCAGGAAAGAAGGCCAACATACCTCCCAGAGAGGACAACATGCAATATCCCTCTGAATATTAGCAAAAAGTGAATAAAAATGAAGCCAATATTGTAGCACCAGCAAATGTGTGTGTGCATGTGTATGTATATCTATGCACATATTAACACACATACAATAATATTTATTGTAGGAAAACATTAGTGCATGGTGTTCACTTGTAGATTAATGATTGCCTGGTATAATTAATGACACTGACTCTACACTCTTCAGTTATGATGTCATTTATGGAAAGCATATGGGATCAATGGTGCCTGATTGATGGAATATTTGCAGGTTCAAGTATCCTTTTCTTTTCTGTTTTAATTTACTTTGAAAACAATGAAGGCAATGTGTTAGTTATATTTCTATTCCATTTATTCTTCATTTGTGTGAATACATTTCTACAGAACAATAATCAAATTCACATTCTATGTCTGGAGTATCATTTCCTTTATATGATAGAAATTAGAGAAGTGGAGTAAGTTAATGCACTAGAAACATGTCAGATGATTACATTATATACAGGCCTTAATAACATTCAAACACATATAAAATTCTTTCTTTTCCAAGTGAAAACATGGATATCAAACCAAAAGAAAAATCTCACATAATATACATTTAAAATGTCCCTTAATGTATTCACTTCTTGTTGGCATTATCTGGAACATATGTGAAGCAGTTTACAGAATGGATGTTGTCCTGACACATATAATATTTTTAGTATCATTTTTAAAAGGATGTGGAGAGTTGCTGTCTTGAACTCAATGAAAAGAAACTAGAAATTGAGTCAGGGAATGGAATGCACATTCATGAATTTCATTGAAGAATGGCAGTTAGGAGAGATGTCCCTTTCTTTTCCCTAACTAGGATGTTTGCCCATACCACTGACATAAACCTCTGACTCCTTCATGAAATAGAATTGTATGGACTTCCTAATCAATAGATCTATTAGGAAACCTAAATATCTTTACCCTTTTTGTTTTACTGAAACCCTTAAATTTGTCCATCTTGTCAAAGCAAGCTGTTTGGGAGAAGGAAAATATTAACACAACTGAACTGATCTATTTTTTATATCTTCCTTAAGTGATGGAAAATGTTTAAAATTGAAATGTAAAAAATTTCATATATATAAAAAATTCCATATGATATCATGTCTGACATTGTATCTGATATCCAGTGACACCTGATAATATATCAAATAGTTTTGTCTTGATTTTTATTAAGAAGTTTTGATTCCTAATGCCAATGAAGGAATTAGGCTGTGTCTTCTATTTGTTCCTTTGCCTGTGTTTTAGGCTGTTTTCTACTTGTTCCCTTAGCATTAGGTGTTTAATTTCCAGTAGTTTACCACTATGTTCTGGGTGCCTCACAGAGCATTTCAGACACCTGTGTGCACTAATTTTGTTCTTTTATCTGATTTTAGGAACTGTAAGGACAAACTGATCAAAGAACGAAAGGCTTAGCTCCCTTAAATGCAGTCTGCCTATAATACTGATTAAGAAAAGGACTCAGTAAATAGTGAAATTCTCTGAAAGGAAATGAGACTGATTAAAAGTTCTCTGTAAATCAGGGCCTCAGCCTCATAATTGTAAGCATTTTTGATTTCTTTATGAGGAAGCAGTGGTGGTGGAAATACACATTAAGGTTTTTTGCTTTCTCCAGAACACACGCCCAACAGCAAAGTAACTGCTGTTAGTTGGTCTGCATGTGTTGGCCAATAAACCAACGCTTCCTGCCCGAGATTCCTGGCTAGAATGGACAGCACTGGGTCCAGCAGGCATGAGTTCAAATTTGGTATCAAATTCACTTATCTAATTATATTACATAGTTTGTGTTGTAAAATACAAAAATTATTCTTCAGTTTTGCAGTGTTCTTAATTACTTTGAAAACCATAATACTGCTGCAGAACTGCACTGTCCCTTCTCTGCTATCACTGTATAAATAAGTACTAGAGGATGCCTCACAGAAACTATATTTTAATGAATTAGAAGAATAACACCATGAATTTTAAATTCATGGTCTATTTCTTTTTGTCACATATTTTAAATGCTGTCTGTCATCTAGGGGATTTTAGCTTTTAAATGATTTCTAAACAGCTTCTATAAAAGGCAGCAAAACAAGAAATATCTGCTCTTGCATTGCAAGGAATATTTTTGACTTTTAAATGAAACATGGCAACAAAATCTGAAAATCTATTTACATGTATTTGTGGATTTCAAAAGTCAAAGGATATTGTCATTATGAGCCTTAACACAAAGGGCTTTGGTATAAATTCAAGAAAAAAAAAGGAAGAAGTCAAAACAAAATGTAAATCCAGGGATAGGGCATGGAATTGTTTTGGTTAAAAAATTAGAAGTATTTGTGGCAAACCATTCATATTATGAAATTATGTTTGGTTAGAAGAATGTTTTTACTCTAGATTAAAATCCTGTCAGCCTTTCAGTGTAGTAATTTGCCTAGATGCCTGGATCCAGCTTGTCAAGTTTCATTTGCTTACAAGGAGAAACTAAATTTGTCATCCATCTGAAACAGCTAACTGGCAAGAAGCAGCTGAATTTGATGGAAGGATAGAGAGCAGAAAATCTGAAACACAAAGGAAAAAAATTCCCCTTCCTTTAGCAAGTCTGCTTCCTCCTCAACAGACCTGATCTGTCATAAGGCTTTTATAGCATAATCTTTGGCAATAGACAGAACATAAAGCTCATAAAAGCCTCCCATATAAGCAAGTAGAAAACTGGAAAAATACAGCTTGATTATGTTTTTTCCTGAAAAGAGCATAATGTGAAATAAAAAAATGTGTCTTTCTGGGATTTTAGTTTTGTTGCTTTCTGATTTTACATGTAATTTTTTTCTGTTTCAAGAGAAAAACAAAACAAATACAAACAAACAAACAAACAAATTAAAGCCCCAGCAAAACCAGTAGGGACCATGTCCTAAACATTTTAGTTTCTGAGAAAAGACTAGTATTTTTCATGCACATCTTTTTTTTTTTTGTTAAAATCAATAGAGGTTTCAAAAGTGTATCAGGAAGAAGATAGCACTTACTGGTACTTAGAACAAAACTAGACAGTATGAAAAGGATTCTTGCTGCTGAAACAACTTTTTAATCATAGTCTCCTTGCCTCAGATCAGACCCTTTTTGCTCATTTTAAAGTAAAATAGTCTTTTCCACAACTCTTGTGTTTCTTTTTGTGTTCAAAAGCTGTGTTAACTTACACTATATCTTAGTGCACCATACTGTATCTGCCATTCATCATGTCTTGCATGGATTTGTCTCCACTTCCCAAGGCTTTTAGAAGAATCTCAGTGTATTCAGTATCTCTTCATGTCAGAGCCATTTTTTTGTTTTGAATCATCTGTGTCTTCTTACAGATTTTCATTTCTCTCTGCAATATCCATTTTGAATTTTGAGCCCCAGTGAATTTTCTTAGTGATATAGACCTGAGTTTTCAGATGTGTCATTTGCTCAGGTGAGAGTCCTTGTCATACACAGACTTGACTATACCTCTGCAGTATTATCTTCATGTGATACAGAATATAAAAAATAATCCAGAAATAGTGAAGTATCAAGTACAACATGATAAAGAAGGCATAAGAGTAATTAAAAATATTCTAACATGGGCAAGTTTTCTGTGCGAAATATTTAACACAAATATTCAATAATACATCAGAAGGCATGTACTGGGTATTTGCATCATGCTTATATTGATCAAAAGGGTTTATTTCCAAAAGCAAGTAATACAAACTGTGTAAATTCCTGAGATGCTACATACATGGTTGTGATCTAATAGAATTACTTGAGCACTGTGCTAATAATGCCAAGGTTGTGTGTTTGATCCTTATTTGGGCTGTTCACTTAAGAGACGGACTTGATGATCCCATCTGGGTCCCTCCAACTCAGAATATTCTGTGATTCTGTGACTTTTCAGAGATGTGGCTGGGACATGTCAGCCAGGCCTAGTTTATGAAATTGCTTAGGAATGGTAAATGTAAAACTAGCTGGAGACAGTTCCATAATGGATATTTCTTGTTCCATTCACAAGGTTACATGCCAAAAGACAGTAAGAAATGATCAAACTGTTGGTGAATATTTGACATAATGTGCAGTTCCTTTGTATGTTGCTCCAATACCAGATCTTGGCTCCTTATTGAGGTGTGAATATTTCAGTTCTGATGAATAGACACTTTCATCTGATGTTTTTGGTTGCTTCATGCTGAAGTGAAATGCGTGACTGAACATTTGCAAGATTTGGCATCAAGAGTATAAAGGTCTCCCCGCGCAATAGACTAAGATACATGAAACACAGATGACATCATTCTTGAGCTTCCAGCCAGTTTCCAGATAAATCTTGTGGAACATATCCAGGAAGTGAGTGCCTATGATCAGCTAAATATTCTTTCTTGCCAGTGTTTTCTCTCTGACTATAAAACTGGCAGAGACTCAGGAAGTCTTAATGTGGTTTTCATGTCAGGTGAAGAGAAATAAATAGACTGTTTGAATGTTTGAGTCAAAGGGCATTATAATGATATTTAAGCAGACTATCTGAACTAAACTGTTTTGGTCCAACTAGTGGAATGTTATCTTGTATCTTGAACAGTTATAAAAGGTCATTCAGGGAACTAGAGGCACTGATGTACAGATGAAACCTGCTAGGATTCTGACCTCTAAGAACATGACCACAGGTTGGAAGGAGTCTCACAGAGGCCACAAAAACACTTTTTCACCAACATCATATGAGACCTTTTTAAAATAAATGTCTTCTCTGTTTTCGTCTCTAAACTGAAATTAATTTATTTATTCCAAATTTTTTTTTACTAAGCTGTGTCATTTAAAATTTTTAGCTCTTCTTTCAAAAATTTCCCATTTTTAAAAATATCTGTGAACAATAAGGGTCAAAAGTAGACCCTGTGGATGACCACACCTGAGAAAACTTGCAGACTTCTTTCTGTACATGCACGTTCTCCGGTAGCATTATGGAGTTGATATCATGTATCACACGACTGGGTTTTTGTCTTATTTACACATACATAGATACTTTTGCTTCTTTGTATTAGTTGATTCAAGTTCATATTCTTAAACATAGCTCTTTAAATTCTCCTTTATGTTGTATATTGGGGATTTTTTATTCGAAGTCTAAATTTTAAAAGATCATATTATGATCCTCTCTTCAATACCTTACAATCCTTCTAAAACCAGCCTAGTTTGATGTAAAAAGGTATAATTTTTCTGTCTGCTACAACAACTATGGAATTTTCAAAAATGTTGACCTAAGCATGACCTAAAATACATCTGCACTTTGCCTGTCCTTCTTCTGTGCTTGTGAGCGATAGACTTAACTGTCCTTTTATATTTCAGATTTAGTACAAATCTTGACTATCCTTTACATCATGTCAGTGATTGTGTTGAAGTAGGGACTTTCATACTGAACACTCTTGAGCAGTCTGTATTGACTGTGTCCTACTGTTACTATTTCTTTATGGTTTTGTTAATTGCAAATTGTTTAATAACTTGTTATATTGAAGGAGAGAAAGTTATGCCAGCTAGTCTGTTATTTCCAGTGTTCTTCCTTGTTCCTTTCTTTTTTGCTTTCTCTTTCCTGTGAAGGTGGAAGCGTGAAGATTTTGAATATTTCAAACATCCTGATTAATTTGTTACTATTTAGGAGTCGTAGTAATTAATGAACTTTCCTCTCCCTTTACTTTTATCTTCCTTTTAACATATAAGTAGAATTTTTTTTCCTGCTTATTTTTTGTATTCTCTACTGATTGGAGCTTAGATTACATTTCAGCATTTATGGTTTTGTCTCTATTCACTTACTGTATTTCTTGAGCATTTTGACTAATTTCTTTTGTATCATACCTTTTTGATCTTTCAGGTCCTTTAACAGCTCCAGATGTCACTACATTTTATTAAAATTTCTTGTGTGATTAAGCTTATAGGTCACATCTTCCTCTTAAAGAACACTTTCGAGAATGACCTGTCATAGATTCAAATAGTTCAGAACTGGATTTGGGTTTTTTTCAAAATTACGAAATATCCTCAGTCTCCTGTTTGGAAGAACATGTTTATTTGATGTCTGTGTACTGTGTTGAGCAGACAGCAGTGAGTTTTGCAGTCTGCTTGCTAAATTTTATTTGCTTAACAAATATTAGCTGCAGAAGAGAAGCACACATCAATTTCAAGTATTTTGATAAGGTCTCCATAGCTTTGCTCCTGTAGACGTTTGTAGTGTATTAAAAAAAACCCTAAAAAAACTTTTTATTGTAGAAATTTATACTGATATAAAATCTGAAAAATATACAATTGGATTGTTCTTTTCTGGCACAATTTCTTTAAACTAAAAAACATTTTAAAAAACGCTTGATTGTTTGAAAGGGATCTGAGGAGAGCATTATGTTAAAAATATTTATAATAATGATTAGTATATGTCTATAAATAGTAAGAATTACCTGTAGAGATTTCCTAATGTATTTAAACCAATTACCAGGAAATGCCAGGTAGGAGAAACCAGTATTTTTTACAGGCTTTTATTATTCTGTTCTGCTGTGTGCTCTGTGTCAGCAAACAAACACAGATCTATCTTCAAATTATTCAAACAATGAAATCAATAAAAGCTCTTGAACTCCTTTTTGAGTCACCAGTGGGCTTCATACCCCAAATCATACATCCCTCTCAACTGTGCAGACTTCACTGCCAAATTTTGTGAATAGAAGAGCAGCTATTAATTTTACTGTGTATTTGTTTTATTATTCCTCCTGAATAAATTTGAAAAAAGAGAAAGAAAACAGAAGATGAACTGAGAAGCAGGTGTGCTATCTTTGAATGCAATTTAATTAGCATTTAAAAATGCAAGGATATGGCAATATGCAGGAAATTAATTAAATGTAGATCTCTCAAAAGCAATGATTCAGGAATCTTGAACAAATTTAATAAAGTATTAATTTTTTTACCCCTGAACATTGATTTAGCCATCTTATTAAACCATGAAACAATGCACAAGATTTAGAGAATGTTTTTTCTCCTTTCCTCACTACATTTACAAAATTGCTAGAGGAGGTTCCTTCTACATAGCAAGTCAGTGCACTTGGTCTCCAACATAACAGTACTGATCCATATTCCAATCCTTTAAATCCTGATCCCATATTCCCAAAGAGATCAATCAGGTCAGAGTGTACTCCAGAATCCATGTCATTCTCCCTCTGATCTTAATACTGACAACTAAATCTTACCCAGAGGAGGTAATAGCAGTTTCTAGAAACATGGCTTGAAAGCAGCTGCTTCAGCTTTTGGTGAGCACTGGCCCTGAGGTTGGCTCCATGGGTGAGAGCATGGGGCAAGGCTGCAGGTTTGATCCCCATATGGGCCATTCACTAAAGAGCTGGGCTTCAGGATCCTTCTGTGTCCTTTCCAACCCAGGCTAATCTGTGACTCTGTGGTGCTAACTGCAAGACTACAGTCTTTCTCACATACTTGATTTCTGGCACAATGAACATTGAATTAATTATATAAAATGGGAAGAGTTAGGGTAGAATTAATTATATAAAATGGGAAGACTTAGGCTAACATTAGAATTCAAGTATTCATTATGACCGCATTTGGATGCACATATGGCATGATCACTCACATATCTGCAAGTTAAGATAACTATATATTAACCTCTGTTTCAGGAGAAGAGTGTTTCACTGTTTTATATGTGTGGTGTGAAACAGAAGATGTGAACACAGTTCTTCAGGCAACTTAACTCAGTTCTGTCCAGGGAGAGATGCAGGTCACAGCACTTCAGGTGAAAGCTGAAATCTAGATTTCCTACTGCCCTGTTAGTGGTTTCTGGGTGAGTGCACTGCAGGAGTCTGACCTAACAAAAACGAAGTTTCTATACTCTCTTAAGGAAGAGAACAGGAGGAAGAGAGAGGAGAGGAAAAATTGTTCCCTCCTGTCCCTTTCTCTCCACTTCCCTCCCTTCCTCCATAAATATATAATATAGTATATACAGTATACTATGACCGTGCTTAAAAACTGCAAAGTTATTTATAGGGACATTCTTTTTTGAATGCCAGTTTGTTTCACTCTTAAATTTACATCACATTCAGATCAGTAAACTTGTAAAGGTGAAACAAGAACAGCATCAGTGTTGACAAATTCACTTTAAAACCAAAGACAGTGTACTTCTGTCTGTCTGATGAGGGATGGGGAATGCAAGACCTTTGGATGCTGGTTCCTATTTCAGATCGAATGTATGGTGCCTAATAGAGTCATGCTTTGCATCTGATACACATCTTGTTTAGCTGCAGGGAAACTACAGGCTGAGGAGGGCTTTGGAGTACTTCCCTGGTTCACATAAAGCAGATTAATCCACAGGCTTTCTATTATGACCCATGCTATTCCTCAGGGGAACATATATGTGGTTTCCACACAGATTTTTCTTAAGTTCATGTCCTATTATCTTATTCATTAAAAAAAAACCCAAAAAACAAACAAACAAAAAAAGAAAAACCGAACAAAAAACAAAAAACCCCAAACAATCAAATAAAAAAAAAATAAAACCATCACTCCCTCATTACCAAAGTCCAATTTATCTCATCACCAAAGTCTAATTTATCACATTATCATCATCATCAATCATCATTTATTTCATTTATTTTACATTTTAAGGACTGGAAAATTTGGAAATTACAAGAAAAAAAAATTCCCCAAAATAGGGATGAGCATAAATATAACTAACACTGATATCCATGCTTAATTATGAAATTAATATTCTGAGTTATACTTTTGAACACAAGTTTGACTTTTATTTAATTATAAACAAAAATCATATTGATTTAATTTTATTGACCTAATGGGAAGCATTCTTTGATTCAAGAAGTTTGATCAGTTTTTTGATGGACCAGATCAGCTAGAATCAGATAATATATGAAGACAAAGAGAACACGGATGTAATTTTGGACACTTCTTTTCTTTTTCTTTTCTTTCCTTCTAGGAAAATATTTTTTTTCCAAGATAATGGACCAATAATTTTAAAGGGCTGATCTAGTAATTTGCTTCTTACTCTAAGCTAAACTGGAAATGTCTGGAGGATTTTTGGAAAAAAGACTTCTACTGCATTACCTCTTCTCCTCAAGTCCTTTGTAGCTTTCCATAATGTCACAACAATTCGTGGGTATTTAAATGATGAGAATGTTCCAGGTATTCTGACTAACTTGCAGGCTCTTTGAACATGTAGGTACAGAACTAGACCATTTCTACTAAATAACAGACTCTGCTTGCATAGAAACAAATCTATTAAAAAAACTGCTACTGAAGTAATAGAATTTAAAAACTCACATAGTATGGTATTTTTAATAATTCACCTTTATATTTTTAATTGCAATATATTAATGGATTTGAATTTAGCTTTTACATCTGTTAAGGCTATTTTTAGATTGTACTGGCTTGTAGAACAGACATAAGATATATCCTGAGGTTTCTTATACACTGACATAAACAGCCCTCTGATTATCTAACCTTTCTCAGGATAACATGTCCCACGACAGCTTCCCAAGCTGATGAAGATGACCATAGCAGCTTTTTCCTCCATGACTGCTGCAGGTGACGAGTCTCATCTCATTACTGCAGCCCAGGCTGCCAGTGCAAGTACCCCAGCAGATATCAGCTGGGTAAAATATGTAGGTGTTACAGTTCCTGGACCCTTCAGACTTGTGTAACGGAACATAAGCTCTAAGTGGGAGACTGTTTCTGCCAAAGATGTATTTCTTTTTTCCCCAGCTTTGAATAAAATTTTTAAATGTCACAGTGAAAGAGTGCATACTTCCTATTACTAGACTTTCAACTCCTTGTTTATTTGCTTCATATATACATTTGGAAAAGGACCAGATGAGAATAATTCCGTTACAGCGATGCAAATTAAATGTAACTTTACTAAAGTAAATGGAACCGTGGTACGGCACAGCCAGTGTAACTAAGGAAATCAGGCCTCAGCCAGTACTTTTTTATTACTAACTAAAGTACAGAGGGAAAAATGAGGAATACTTACATAAATTTAACTTTTATTCATTCTAAAACCAAACTAACTCTTCAGAAAAAATTTAAAGGTGCAAAAAAGAACTTACATATATGATTCAACAACACAATTCAGAAGACAGTAGATTTTGAATTAAATCCATCTCAAAGGAAAATCTTTTTTCTATACTTTTCATTATGCATATGAAAATGTCATATTTCTCTGAAAAAGTAGACATTCAGAGAATGTGTTTGTCACATTTCTCTGAAAAAGGGGGTCTATGTGTTTGCAGCTACAACTTGAAGAAGTGATGAAAGAGCTCAGATGATTCTCCTTAAATCTCCTTATCTTGCTCCTGAGCTTCTAGCAAGTCCATGAAAATCTTTTTTATAGAACTAAGGACTGATTTATTTTTGTTTGGAAGAGGATTTTGATATATCGCCAGTTTTTTATTCTACATTTAGACAGTGAAATGTAGAACAGCGGAAAGCTATGTAGACCAGAAGACCCAGATGGTTAGGAAAGGAGAAAGATTTTCACTTTGACAAGGCAGCTAATGCTGTCAATGGTAGCTGGCAAGAGGATGTAGCGTTCATTGAGAAAATTATAGTGGAAAGAGCAGCTGGTTTTATACAGCAATTAAAGTAATTTTGTAGAGAATGTCAGCTTCCTCATCACAGGGAAATAATTTTCACTCCTACAAGCACTGTATTTTCTGTGTCAGGTGCAAACTTTAATGTTTTACATTTGCTTTTAATGTAAGTTTTGAACCAACTAAATATAAGATAAAAAATTACCATATAAGTATGAAAATATAATTTTTTTACACAGAAAGCATTCAGACAGGTACTATTTTCAGTGCTACATGATAACTACATTTTAGGATATATGTAACTTATGGGCTTATTTAAAATCTGTATGAGAATATAATTTCTGCTTTTCTATTTTATGAAAAATACTTGCATATAACATTGAAAAAATTTGGACATAGTAAATCCATTTGAATGCTTGACCTTTTTGTATGAATATCCATCTTCTAAAGATGAAGAAGTCAAAGGCAAAATGTTGCCTGTAATGTGAAAAATATCAAAAGCTAGTTTGCTACTTTGCAGTGGTACAAAGACATGCTCTGATCTAAAAGAGTGACTTGCAACTAAAAACATTTCTCATTTTTCAGGTTCCTTGACATTATTTGCTGTTGCTACTCCTCTGTGTACTCCATACCACTGTATTGTCCCTCTACAGTAAAACTACTTACAGCACTCCCAGAAAAACATGGAGATGTGGCACAAGCAAGCAAGGGTGAGGGCAAGGCTGTGGTTTTTATTCAAATACAAATTGAGTTGGAAGACAAAGGACAAGACTATAGTTCTGAAGCTGGAAAAGGGCACTGAAGTTTCTCTTCCTAAGACTCTGCTCATCAGGTGGGGGTTGATTTGGAGTAGCGAAAAGATACAGAGGACGTAAATGGCCATTAAGGAACACCACCCCCTGGAGGGATCAGAAACACCTGGTCTGGGAAAAGATTGATCAGAAGATGAAATTAGCATCAAATGTGAAGGGATCAATAGCCAATAAGAGATCATATATTAAGAACTGTGTAAGATCAATGAACAATAATTTATTTGGGTTTTGTCTGTATAAATATGGGTAAAGAACTATGTGTGATGGAATGATTTTCACTGCCCAACCCAGACATGTGTGTATGAAATAATTTCCATTGCACATCCTGGCAAGAATAAAGTAATGACTAAATTCCCTAACACTTTGGGGAAGAAAAAAAGATGTTGGTGAGTCCCTATTTTTCCTGCGGTTGCAGTGACACCATCACACAGAATGTGCAGGAAAACCATGGAATCAGGCCCAGACAAAATGGGGTTAGTAAAGAAGGATTCTGCTTGACCTGCCTGACCTTGATGACAGGGTGATCTGCTCTAGTGGATCAGGATTGTCTCAAACAAAATCTTTCACATAAAATTTTTATGAGGTGTTAATACTAGCATTAACTAAACAAATTCCCATTTCAGTGTGCTTCAGCTGTAACAATTAGGAGAATATGTTACAAGAATGCCTATTCTTGGATAGGGAGCATATTTAGATTTAATTAGCTATGAGAAATTTCTAACTTTGACATTAAAGATAGGAAAAAACTGTTAAAGGTGAAAAGCTATCACATGTTAATAATTTTATGAAGATTTTCCAGTTCTATCATTTAGAATAGAATTGTAACGTACCTAAATTCTTTGAGGAAAACTTTAGCTGTAAAAAGTGAATTAAAATATAAAACCCGTGGTGGTCTAAATGACACAAAACACTGAGAACAAAAAAAATTTATAAAGTAATTTTCCATTAATGAGGAAGCATTTTGGTAATATGTAAATTACATTGATGGATTGTGAAACAGAAGTATTAATAGTTAACCGCTCAATCAGCCATTTGCAAAAGCTGTGTATGCTTTGCTGAGGATGTGCAAGGTAACAGCCCAGGTGCAGAGGGCTGAGCCCCTGAGGATGACCAACAAATAAACCTTTGTTAAGCAACAAGCCAGACAAAGACACTAAAATATGGCTGAGATGTTCTCCCAGTTCACAGATATCAGCAGGAACAGTAAGGGTACAAAGACTTCAAAGCTGCAAAGGGGTACATTGGATGGAAGAAAATTAATCAGCCTTCACACATATTTTGATCTACAGCTCAGAGTTTAAATACATTATGCTGTAAGGTAGAATTAAAAGAAATGTACATGGATATAAATTACTTAAAATTTTCTTAGAAAATAACTGAACAGGTATTTTGCACAAATGTGGGGTTTTTTTTCTTTTTTCTTTTTGTAATTAAATATATGTATAGGGGAATCCATAACATTAAATAAATCTCAATTTCGCACTTCTACCTGTGTGTGGTTGTTGACATTAAACCACCTGTAGATACTTTAAAATTGAATTATTCTCTGAATTCCCCTTGGTTAGTAAAAGTGTCCTTAAAATTCTTGTTATTGCTCGGTTGTACACACACCCCTCCATACTTGTAATTTCTTTTTTTTTTCCTAGAGAACAGTTTGGTTGCATGTCATCTATTGTACTTTATTTGACAACTTACTTAGTGTATGATTTTGATCACCCCACTACAGGCAATATTGAAGACTGATGAAACTAATTAATTCCAGAAGAGCTTGGAATTCATCTAGGATACTGCTCAAAAGGGATTGTAGGTAGTATGAAAGCAGATATCTGGGGACAAAGCCTTCCTACTTGCTTTCTAGTTTGGGCTTTCTTCTTCCTCCTCTTTCCCAGTGGTCAGCTGCATGCTGTGCAGCTGTCTTCCTTACATGAGCATTGATGTTTTACAAGTGGTTTGCACAGCACATGTTCTCAGCTGAGCTTTTCAAGAAATTTTGCAGGGAAAATGAAAGCAACTTACTTGGGACTTCCATCAGTTATAGAAAAACAAAACAAAACAAAACAAAACAAAAAAAAAAAAAAAAAAATTGAGGAGAAATTATTTTCATTAGATCATAAGAATTTGTTATGACAAAAAATTTGGAGGGCGATGTTTTGGGTTTGGGGTGTACAATCCCAATGGAAGAAACTGTACAGATCAAAATGTAGAAGGGTATTTTCACAACAGTTTATGTTAACTACGTATTATGTTCAACACAAAAAAGTGGGGTTTTTTACATGTGTAGAAGCAGTAGTAATGAAAGAACATTGATAATGTGCATTGTGAATTGTTAGATTTTGCTTGTATTTTTTGTCTGTAAATTGACTAGACAGAGAACTTGCTGAGTTCCATAATGATATTATTCCCAATGAAGGAGACATTTTTAACCTCTTTGATCCAAAGTTTAGAAAAGACAATAGAAGTCTCAGTGCAGAAACACTTTCTATACAGGAAAAAGGGACATACTGCATAATGCTTTTTCAAAAGGTAAAATCTGTCTGTGATAACTTTCATAAAATGGCACAGGCAAGGATAAAAATATGTAGATATTTAATTGTGGTTTAATAGATAATTTTCTTCTTTAATAATAGAATTCTCTCTTTGCTATTTGTTTAATACTTCTTCAAGATTTTCAGATAAATTAGATAATTATAGAATAGATGGAGCAAATCAGCATGGCATTTTTCATGTAATGATATGATGTTAGTCATTTCCCTGAGACAGATGATGATTCTGATTAGCTTCCTTTGAATTACAACTAAGCAAACACTAATTATTGCTGATTTTTAATAGTTACAAAATTAAACTTCCAAGGGAGGATTTTGTAAATACTCCATTCAGGAAAAAAGTTCTAATTTTTTCTTACCATTTTAGTGAATATACCAGTTTAATGAACTTTGATTTATGTTGTTCCTAGAGGAACAATGTTCATTTAAATAAAGATTATTATGAATTGCACTACCTCTTCACATCCCTGAACAGACATTCGTGTTCAAGTGACAATAAGATATGTTAGAAATAAGAACACCTCCATGGCAGTTATTGGGATACAGTATCCTAAAACTGTGAGCTGTCATTTCTGCTTGTTCTAAATAGTTAAGCATCAGGTCTTTGTCTGATATATGCACAAAATAAGGACAGACAACACATCATCAAATAATATATCATCAAATAAATCCTAAGGAAAATTAATATTATATATAATTAATATTATCCTAAACAGTTTAATAATGTTGTGGACATTCTCTTAACATTCTTCTCATGCTGGTATTACCTCATCCAAGTTAACTGTGTTTCCCATGCTCACTAGCATTTGGTCTGCTGTGTGCAGACACTGGGACAAAAGAGAATGTTCCTGGTGTCCTACCTTAAGTGGCTCTCTGGGGTGACAGTTTGATCAATAATTTGGTCTTCAGATCCCCTCTTCAAAAAACTCAAAGGACTGTTACATCTATTTTTTTTCTATCAAAGCCCTGTGGATTAAATGAGATACTTCTCATCTGCTGTTTCATTACACTTGGACTTTTATATTTCCTTTAAAACTTCCCTTTTATTCTGTTGCACATTTAATGAAATGCAGCTAAAATAACAAAGCAGACCTGATTAATTTATTGTTGCCACACAAGAACTGGAAACAGCCTCTAGGCAATGCATTTTTTATCTCTTATGGGTAATAAAACATTCATACAGTGATGTATTTATTTAACCTCACACATGTTGTTAAGCAACCTTATTTACAGTATGCAAAGTTCATTTTCTGAGACACCACAGAGCAAGCACACTTTAAGATGCTACAGAAGAGTTTTGCCATGTGACTCCCATAAAGATCAGTTAGAGTTTTGTGAATATCCATTAAAACAGTTAAGATCATGCCTTTATTTGAAAAGGTACTACAAAAAATTCATCACTGACATAAGAAATAAGATTTTGACCTATTTAGTTTTAAATTTTATGTTCTGATTTCTTGGTTTATTGAAACAGATTTATTGGAAAACTGATTGGGAAAAAAAGTTATTCTTCTAAAATAGTAAGTTGGAGTGTTGAATAGTAAGTTCTAGTTTTTATTTATTACTTCCTTCAGCAAGCAACCTTTTTAGTTGCAATATTTCTTGTAACTGTATAAGAGATTATAATGACATAATCAAAGCCTGTCCTCAATTCTCCAGAAGTCCTTTCCTTTTAGGTCATACCCTCAGCAGGGAAGAATCCAAGATGCCATTCTGGGATGCGAGTATTAATGTTTAAAAAAACCCAACCAATCTGAGATTTTCTCAAATTAAAACCATAGTATTTATTCCTGTCTGTGTGGTTCCTTATTTGACTCTTACTCACCTTTTTCAATTTTGAAAAGTAGCCATTTAATGACATGAATTAATAATTTTCCTGACTAAATCTAGTAGGCAATTTTCCTATTCCCTCTAAATTTATGCAAATTTCTTCCTTGTGAAATCTTATTTATTTAGATCTTTGCCCATTACCTAGACAGTAAGACAAATGTTCTTCTATGGAATCTCAGATAAAACTATCAGATTCATTAAGATCAGACTGCTAGCTTTAGATATTTCAAAATCCTCCATCAGAGCATCTTTTTTCTCTCTAATACAATTGGACACTTTGACTTTACACATAGGTACTTACACCTATATTCAATGTCTGAGTTTAGATTATTTTCTTTAAAAAAAAATGAACAAACAAAACCAACCAAGCAATAAAAGAGCAACAGTTTCCTCTGCCTGTAGAATGCAAAGTTAATTTGAAAGTGCTGGAGGAAGGGCACCCACTTTTTCAGATATTTTTTGGAAAAAAACAATTGAAATGTCACAGAAACAGCTAACAGCCCAAAATGCCAGAATTCTTCCAAAAAAAGGTACATGGCATAAGAATATTCTTCATAGAACAAGAAACTTTATTGTAGCAATAAACAAAATTAATGTAGATTTTTACAAAGTCTTCAGTCCCTCTCCCAGTGTAAAAAAAAGGCCCATTGATACTTAAATCAACATTTCTTGCAATTGCTGGAATAGTGTTTGTAGCTTCACATTAGACAGGATTACATCTACATCTCTTAATGATAACAAGCAGTGAAACCTGAGGCTGAAAGTATATTTACTTTTTGTAAATGGGCAAGAAGGAAGAAATGAATTGTTTTCATCCCTTCTGACAGACATAACCATAAAAGAGGACTATATAACAACTAGAGAAACAAACAGAAGTGCCTGACTGAAGCAGAGAAGCTCAGGTTCTCTGAGCCAAGGTTCAGCACCCAAAGTCAGGGGAACTCTGTAGCAAAGGAGAGGTCTATTAACAAGCAGAAAATGATCCATTGGAAACTAATTGCAGCAATATCCCTCTGAGTATGGGTCATTCAACACAACTAAAAGTGAAAGTGCAATGTATTTTCCTGGGTAATTGTTCCCAAAGGGAACACTGGGGATGTAGAAATTTGAAAGTCAAATGAAGAATGGACAGGAGAGTCATGACTTCTCTTCTGATGGAAGGATGAAAATTTTTCCCTTCTTTTCTATTTTATTTTTATTAATTTTAATTTTATTCCTGAGTTACAAGCATGCAAATATGCAATATTTCTTAAGCTATATAGAAACTCCTAATTTTAAAACAATTTTTTAATTATTATTATTTCTACACAGCTACAGCACAGGCACCTAAGTGGACCTATCTAGTCAAGATCTCAAGATTTTATTTTGAAAACAGCTTTATTTGATGGACGTTGTCATTAAGTCCTCAGAAAATATAGAAACAATTTTCTTTACATATAAAAATATTTTAAAATGCTCTTTTGTTATTTCATCTGTTCTTAATGATAAAGTGAATAGAAGAAATAGTGTCCTATCCATTGATCATGGTTGCTACAACTCCTGTTAGTTTATGTACAGTGCTTGTGATACTTACAAACATCAGTATCCAACTTTTTTTCCTATAATTTAAAAAATTGTTTTAAGTTTAGTCATTGCCACTGATTGGCACAGAAATACTGGGTTGCACTTTCGAAACTACTTTATCTTCTTTGCAGCAGCATGTAATTATTAAAACAAACTTTAATGAGGAGTACTTTTACAAAACAATTGCCCAACCCACAGCAAGCAGCAAAACAGCATGTGTAGTATTCTAGGAGCTCTTAGGAATATATACTGACTTGTAAAATCATCCAGGGGAAGGAAAGGTACACTGAATATTTCTAACTTGCTTACATGGCAAACAGCCAATAGTCTGTAAGTCTTAACTGCAGCAAATAAAGTAAACAAAATGGGCAATTTAAATCCCCCCATATTTCTGCACAGCACAGCCTATGTAATAGACTTAAAATTGTTTGTAGGCTATATTAACAAAATGCCACTATTAGGATGGGTCTAATGGGAGGACAATTTTACTGAAGACAAACTTTTAGGGATATTTAGTGCCTCAGCACTTTCTACTTCAGATGAACTGTTCTCCACGAGGTAACTAAGAAAGAAATAGGGCAGAGAATGATTTCAGCAAATGATTATCAATAGATGAGAATGATAGAATAATCATTCTCTCAATAGAGAGAATGATTATCAATATGGAATCATGTGGCTCACAAGAGATACTGCAAATGCAATCAGAGTTTTCTCTGTGTAAATAAGTCTTATTCTTAACTCACCTAAAATCATTGAGTCATGAGAAATGCCTTCCTTTCCCATCTCTCTGACTGCTGCCTATGCCTCAATCCTAAAAGGAAAATAAGACTTAGTGGTTCTGTCTGCCACATGGGATGTGTTTGCATTGCTCTGATGCCAGTGGAGCAGATTAGCACAGAACGCACTTTATATACTGCAGAGCGTGCAGGAAGTAATATGAAAAACAATGTGAATTATTTTAGCCTAAATTCCAGAAGTAAAAGATCTTAGGAAAAGTTTTGATTTCCTCTGATCCCAGGTAACTCAGTTTGAGAGAATTATGTAATTTGTACTTTTGTTACTCTCTGTCACAAGTTATGATGGAATATGCTTGAAAAATGCCAGTTATCCTAAACTATTTTCCTCCATTCAAACGCAGAAAAATCAGCTCTGCCTTATTTTATAGAGAAAATAGGTGGTAGAAGAGAGTGTTTATTAAAATGACTGTTTCAATTTTCTTTCTTGCAAAATAGTTTTGGTTATTTGCAAAACTTGAGTACATCAAGGTGTTCATTGACAACTAACAGCTTCCTTGTGTCTGCACAAAGAGTTACAGTGCAGTTGCACTGTTGGGGTTGATGGAAGTTCAGTGAAGTACATGTTTGAAAGCAGAGGAGAGTGTTCCAGACTTTAAATGTGAAAAACAGCAGAACATGTGCTGTTTAGTCCAGAGTATAAGAAATAGAATCATTTCCCTCCTGTACCCCTTTTCTTGAGAATGTGCAGATGTAAATTATGTCAAAATGGGGGAAGAAAAATGTTGGGGGGAAAGAAGAATCATGAGCATGCATAATATTTTCAGATAAATGGACATCCACCTTTTATGATTTTATTTTTAAAGGAAGGTAAGAGGCATTTATTTGAAGTAGAGATGAGAGAGCACCTGGTGAGCAAACTTATTTAAAAAATCTATAATGAAAAAGTTCTTTTGAGTTGGCCAAGGCTTGCAAATCTTGAATTAAATGGATTGAAGTAAATGGAAACATTTAAATTAAGGGGAACAAATTATTCCACTATCAGCAACACTAGTAAAACAGTAAATCAGATGAAAATAGTTAAGAAGCTCAAATGTCTCAGTCATGATTGGTTGTCTGTGAGGTTTGGGATTACACTGGAAAAGGGAATAAAATGAGGATTTTAAGTGACAGGTTTTTGGAAAGGAGAGGATTGCAGACACCACCAAAAGGAAGCTCTTTTCCAAAGAAAATTCACATTTTCAGGCAAAGCTGCTGTTCTTCATGGAATATCTCCATCCTTGCTAATGGAAACCTGTAGTATTTATAGTCAATCCTTGTGTTGGTTTATGGGAGTACAGCTCTGCCATAGCCCACCCCTATGCAGACATTGCACTCAATGGCCATTCTTTCCTCCATAAAATCCTGAGGGAGATTTGATCTCTCTAAGTTTTCAGGCTTGCAGAAGAAGATTATCCTGTATATTATGTCTCCCAATCCTTTCTTAACCTCCCTTTTCTCTTCAGCAAATGCCAAAATCAATTGCATCTTTATTTATTTTCTCCCATCTAGTAAAGCAAAAGCCCCTTCAGAGATGTTTAGCAGAGGTATTCAATGCTGGTCATTCTTCTGATCTTGTTTATAGCATTTAGTGCTATGAGGCAGTAAGTAAACTATGCAAAACCTGTCAAGGACACAGCCAAAAGAGCTGTGAGTGAGAGTGGGATAATTGAATCTTTTTAGTACCCAGCTTAGTCTGACTTCAAAACCAGACTACTCAGCTGCAGATTATTGAAAAAATTCAATCCATACTGCTGCTGAGCTAGAGAATGGAATCAGATAAAATAAGGTGGGCTGCCTGACACAGTAAACCATACACAAACAAGTTAACAGCTGTAGTTCAGCCACCTACAATTGTGAGGGTGAACACAACTTGAATTTAGATTGCATCTTTCCTTCTGCTTGTGCTGGAAAACATCAAAGCCCTTTTTAAAGGGCCCGAGAGTCATATGACATGGAAGGTATCACTGAGCTGGGAAAGAAGCCTGGGCAGGCTAAGCACGCTTGACAACACATGACTAGTTAATAAACCCAGTTTTGCCCTTCACACGTGTCTCTACAGAATCAATGGATAAAAATACAAGCAAGAAAAAGTTGAACATAAACGCTTGGATTCTCTTTCCCATGGCTGTTGCAGAAGATGCAATGCCAGAAAAAGATAGCTTCTCTCATTTTTTTCTTTAACAGGCTGCAGAAGAGAGTTTGGAACTCTTGCTCTTATTTTTCTTCTTTCATTTCCCACTGTGATTCTCATGACCCTCTTAGAAACTTTTGTTCATTCCTCGTCCTCGTTATCCAGAGCTTCCAGGGTCTTCTTTTTTTTTATCAGCTTTCCCAGAGACTGATAAAATGATTTTCTGAAATCAGGTCTACCTCGTCCACTGCTTTTGGATCTATTTTTCCATATCAAGATTCTCTTGCTTTTGAACCTTCTCATTGTGTAAAAAAAATATTTCTTCATTCACTCTGATCCCTGTACATATTCCCGGTAGGCTGCTTCCCAGCAGCCTGTGAATGAATAAGTTTCATTCACATGTATTTATTTTTTTTATGTGCTTCATTTGTATTTATTAATTTTTTTTCTATCATTCTAATCATCAAATGAAGACATATTCTTCATGCAAAAAATGGCATCTTCCTGCTCTCTATCTAATAATCTTGCAGACACATTTTTTTATCCCACTAGAAGTTGTGTAGTATTACCTGGATTACATAAAAGGCTCAGAGAAACGAAGTTGTCAGTAATGACTTAAATATAGACTACTTTTAACAAAGGACAGAAAAGCCTGCTCCTAGCAGATTGCCCAGTTTACATGTTCACATTAATGATGACTAGTTGCAATCAGGAACACCTCTTTAGGGTTGGAATTCAAGTATAGATTCTGTTATAAAGGGAAATGCCATTTTTCATAAGGACCACATTTTCCATCATATATTGTAAAAACCTGGTTCTGACATTTCCAGTTGCAAAGTTCAACCAGGTAAATCATATCTTGTAACTAGTGTCACAGTAAAAAGAATCCAGTCGTGTATATGAATCTTCAAACTTCCATGTGGTCTTTGTGTTATGTGTCCTTATGTCAAGAGGTAATAAATCTTACAATAGTGATGCAGTAGTGGCTATAGTAGCAATGCAGTAATTCATTTGACTCCAAATGGATATATGTTCAAAAGATTATTCTATTTTGGTCATCTTACATTTGACTTTTGAATTCTGAATCTTAAAATATAAGGAGTAAATTTCACAAGCATTAATTTTTGGTTTTTTTTTTTTTTCTGACATGCTTTCCATTGTTTTTGGATGATAAATCAAAGGATTCTTTTTAGTAGTCAGTAGCTGTTGAAGGAAATTATTAACATTTGTAATTGTTGGACTGTTGAATTGTGTGAAACAAAATTTTACAAGAACTAGTACCAAAGCAAGGTATTATAGACTGCACAAAACATTGTCTAATTTAAAATGAAATCTGGATTTTATCTCTGTTTTGTTTCACTATCTTCAAGTCGATGTCATAGGCATTCACGTCTGCCATGACAGCAGCTCTGGGTAGGCTTCTGCCATAAGTGTATCAGTTCTTTATGTGCCCCTAATATCCCTCTTGCACACCAGCAGTGGGAAACAAGGCAGTTCTACAGCAATTTGTGACTGCACAAATATTCTGTACACCAATAAGCCCACTGAGGTATAAAAGGCTGTGTTATGTGTCAATGTTTTGCTTGCGTGATTTCAAAGATCAGTATCTCATGTGGTTCATTCCATTTTGCAGTTGAATATATTTACTATTATTTTTACAGATGATGTCATATTATCAAATAGACGGCCCAGCAAGGTCAGAACCCATAACCCAATAGTGCTTCCTTGAGAGATCTAATTTTCCTGTTGCAAATTGTCTTTTACCTAGAACAGAGTTATGCTGGAGGTAATAAATACAGAAAAATAAATGTAGTAAATTTTGCACAATGTTTTTATCAGGAGAAACAGCAGCAGTTATATTTACCTTGTTTTATGCAGAGATTACTGAAGACCTGAACCTTAGAAAGATGACTTGAAGAAGGGCCATGAATATAGTTATATGAATAAATAGCATTATTGTCCTTTCATTTAGAAAGATCAAATTTAGGGAGAAAGGCTTGTTAGAGTAGTAGAGCTGAGTAAATATGAATTAATTACAAAAAGAAAAACATTTCAGAAAAGATGTTTCTTTTTGAACAACTTTGCTTCATCTCTGTCACGTGCACCTTGGTCTTCATACAAACCTTTTTTCTCTCATTGTTCTTCTGTTTCTGTGTAGACAGTTTGTGGTCAAAAGTTCTAAAGCTTGTTTGATATTTTTTTAAATGTTATACTTAAAAACTGTTGATGACTGATCACATTATTCAAGTATTTTTTGGTTTATGTGTCTGAAATTTACAATTGTTGTTTAATCTATTTGCAAATTACTTTGTTGTCATACTGTCACTGGAAGTGTTCTTTAGATCCAAAACTATGTCTGGCATTGCTTCTTTCCTTCTGATTTCCCTATGAGTTGATTTTAAATTGTTGATTTTAAACTATAAGGATGATTCACAGCAGGGTGTTCCAGAACCATAAAGGAATATGAGGGTCATGTCATTATTTCATATTCAAATCTTAATTTCTCAGCAATTTGGAATTTTGGTTAATGTTCCTGACTCACAAAGCAGCATGTTTCTATTCCTAGTATGGTAAAGGCTCATTAGAAGCAGAGCACACATTACAGACTCACAGTAGTTGCTCAGATTTATCCTTAAGGACTATAAACTCTCTGGCATGGCAATTCCACAGTCATTAGACAAACAAAAGATACAGCAAGGAACTAGTAGACATTACTCATAAAAAGGCTAATACTAAAGATCCTCAGCAGTGTCAGTTACCATTACGATCAGAGATGTAACAGTTTTAGGATAACAGAAGCAAAAGGAAAATACTAAGTAGGCAAAATTTAGCTTTTTAGTATCTCTTAGGATGAGGTCCATTGGGTTCATAGCCAGTTATTAAAATGTCGAACTTTGAAAATTTTGGAACTTCATGAAACATGTTCTGTGTCATCCAAAATGCAGAAGAAGGGAAGATGGCATGCAGTCATGTTGTGCCCTCTGTTTTTGATCAAAATTCTATATGAATTTCATGTATATTTATTCTGATGCTCTATTAGTTTTTTATGGTGATTCACCACAGAAATGGGTAATTATAGGATATAAAGAATTTTTTTGTTAAGTGTGGTAGTGTTTGGTTTTAAGCTACATTTATTATTGAGACTTTTAACAGACTAATATATGAGAGACAAGAATAGAAGATAAACATAGAAAATACTTTCTAAAATTAATTTTATTATATAGAGTTGTTAAAGAGTAATAGTTACCAAACCCTAGCCTTGGAAATAAGCTCACAGATTAAGTCTTAATAGTATGGTAGAACTGTGTGCAATTCTGTTCCATAATCAGAAATGTAATTTAAAAGGGATTAAGACTGGTGTGATATTCACTCACTGCAAGGAAGGCAAGGAACAGCAGGCCAAAGGAAAGCTCTCAACTGTTAACTTAAAACCCACACAGCAAGTTTCCACTAGTACAAAGTGCTTCAGCATATTCACAGAGTCACCATCATGAAATAAAACATACTCTGTGTAATATATCAATCTTTAGTAGGAAGGGTTTGCCTTCCACTCATAAGGCATTACTAAAAACCTGATCTCAACTTCCATTAGAGAAACATTTCTACACCTGAGTGTAATTAAGACTGGAATATAAATTTCCTTTTTCTTGTAAAAGCATTTCTAAGGAATAAAACTGACTGTTTTGAGAAATACACATTTCAATATTTAAACTTGTATTTTATAATCTATCATAGTGGACACGAATAAAAGTATTAAAAATTAAGTCAAAATCATGACTTTCCACCTCATTTTTCTTCAGAGAATGAATAGATTAGGTGTGGAATACACTTCAAGAGATTCATTCACTCTAGTTCAAGACAGGGTCATCAAGACATAAACCATTTGCAACAAGCCTACACATTCTGTAATTGCCATTTAAAAAAAATCTATTCTTGTGTTTCTTACAGAAATGTCTTTCTAATATTTGAACTCAGTTTGCTTCAACCCAGGAGGTTTATTATTTTTTGTTGCATTCATAGAGAACTCACAGCTAATGAGAATGAGACTATTCATGAGATAAGAAGTCACATAAGAAATGACAAATGAACAGTAATTAAACGAGAATAATCATTTTAGGCTGCATCTGAAGCTATAAACATAGGGGTTGTTCTGAAAATAGATACCCTCTAGATTATCTAAATCTCAAATCTGAAAATCAACTTTGATTGAGGCAGAATGTCACAGAGCTTTTGTCTCCAGCAGAGATGTACCCTATAGTTTGCTAGTAGGAAGAAAGAAAACATGAGATTGAATTTTCTCATTGTTTATTGTGAAGAAATTGATGCCTATTTTTTAAAAATCATTGACAACCATCTAATCAACTTAGATTTTCCAGACTTACCTGGTATTTTGAAATTCTGTTTTTCAGCACCCTTAAACACACCTGAATTCAGGACACCTTAGAAGATTTAAGAGTAAATAAAATTAATCCTATTAAGGATGTTTCATGCATTCTTTTGGGTTTCTCTTTGATTTTTATTGTGTGCTACATGTTAACCCAAAATTACCCTACTCTATTACCCAAAATGGCTTTAGTGTTTTCTTCACATTTTAAAGTGGCTGACATACTTTCATAGTAGGCCACAGGCTTGGAACAGCTTACCTGATTCCAAGTTTTTAGGGATAAGCACAAATAGTGATTATAAATTCTAAAGCCACCATATGACACCATGTTTATCTGCCACAGCAAAACAATGTTTTATGCATGTATGTCATTGTGGTTTGGCTTGAGACTTAGTTAAGCAATTGGTAAATGTGTCTCTTGGAACTAGTTCCTGGCCTTGAATGCAAAATTACTTGCTTCACAAAATTAAGGTTTCCTGCTGGGAAATTTGGTAGTTTCAAATGGGCTTTGCCACCTTAATGGCTATCGACTTACACTCAGAGGAGAAGAAAATGCGTCCATTACAGAATGTTCTGTATATAATACAAATGGTAAGCTTTGGAAGGCCATGTACACCTATGAAATTAGCAAATTTAAGCAATTCAGAAAGCAAAAATTAGATGAACAGGAGATAAACAGTGCTGGTGAATGCTTTACTCTTTTAGAAAATAAATTAGCTTTAGTAAAATTGATATCAAAGATTGCTATGATTTTATCTTTTACTCCTGGGTACTGCCTTCAGATTTAAATATACTGTAGTGTGAATTCCAGAATGGGACCCAAAGATTTGATAGCACCTCTTGTGTTACATTTTTCTCTATGACTTTTGGCAAATCATTTATCCATCCAAAGGTATGAGAAATGTTTTCTTATCCATGCCATGAGGTTTGAGGCAACTTACTCACTTTCCATGCTCACTACTAGCATGGAAAAAGAACAAAATGTAATATAAATGGTGGTTTATAAACGCCTTCCAAAATACAGTTCTTTGAAGGAGATATTCTAAGATTCTCAATTTCTATCATTTTAATACTTTAACATTTCATAGATAGATATGTCAGAGGCTGTAAAAATTGCTTCAGAAAGATTGGTTTGTTATCTGTAAATATTTACTATATCTGCTGTACCTTGTGTAGTATAGTTGTCAAACATTCATATAGTGGGAAGGGCGTGGATTTTTGCTGCATCAAACACGTGCTACATAAAACACAGACATTTGAGAATGTTCTAGTAGTTTGAATCTGTTAAAATCAGTTTTTCTTTCCCTGTGCTATATTGGTTGCACCAATATGAAAACTTCTATTCACCACCATAACTGCTGATGGCATGAAATATAGCTTCCTAAAAAGTATACAATGGAGTATTTTGTTTCAGCATCTGTTATATGTCAGTGCAGAATTTCAAGGGTACAGGATTGTGTAATCTTTCTTTACAGAAGACATCAGTCATGAACAAGTGAGACAGAGTTAAAGAATTAGCCTTTCTTGGCTCTCATTGCATCTAATTCAGGCATGCATGACCCATTGCCATCATTGTTGTACTTATGCCAGCTGGTTCTGATTATTAAGAAAAGCAGTTTTGCATGCTGGACATATAACAATAAACTATTGTCATACAAATGGAGCACTTTTGCTTCTAAGGGGTATAAATATCCATATAATAAAAATAAGGTGGCTCCAACTTCTCATGTTGCAGAGAACAAATAATAGCTCATCAAGCATACTACAAATGGAACTTGGATAAGGAAGGTATCCTTACCAGGACCAGTGTGATATTCTTCCCCTTTTTTGAAGAGGGACGTGGGAGGGGTAAAAGTTTTACAGCTCTTACTCTTCTCAGATGAGCTAATTCCAAGAAAAGATACTTTTGAACAGTTCAGAGGAAATTTTTGTCACACTATATGTTGTAACCCTGTCCTAATGTCAGATATGATGAATTATAATTCCCATCATCTCCTCATTGATTTTAAACCAGACACCATGAAAATCCTGGATTCCTAGCAAATAATATACTCCTTTAATATTTCTATCAGGGAATAATAAAATCAAGTATGTATAAAAACATACCCTTTAGCATATGAAAGCATAGAAGCATGTGAACTTATACAATAACCAGTAGATACCTCATTTTGAGTACATTCACATATTGACACAACAGTGTATGCCAAATAAAACTCTCATGAAGCCTGGAGCTCAATAAGACAGTGTAATAAAATCTAGGATACAACTTCCTGAAGTGGGGTCAAAATCATCATGTTCTACTAGGAATTGCTCTGGAAGGGTAAAATCCATAGAAAAGATAACTAGATACCTAAAGAAATAGTTGAAGTAAAAAGAAACTTCATTTGGCACATGCATGACATAGGTAGGGGTGCAACTTTTCTAAGCTTGAAAAGAAGGGGAAAATATTCAAAGATTTAGCAGTATACTGGAAAAAAGCATTAACGATCAATTTTGCAAAGTGCATGTTCAGTTTCTCATATTTCTGTAGTATTTTTGGCTGCACAAATTTTTTGGCTGTTTTTATAGAATTCATAACTGAAATTAAGGTTTATTAGAGGTCACAGAAAAGAAAAAATCTAATTATTGTTAATATGATATTGATAATTTATGTCAACATTACTGTAAAAACTGCAAAATGATCCAGCATTTGGTCATAATTCTGACACCAATTGTTTCCACTGAGGGAATTAATCCTATGAATTTATAGCCAAGATGAACACAACATAAGCCAGAGAAAGAAGTGAATGAAGGAAACATAGAGCTCATTTGTGTATTCCCATGACTGCATGATATTCCCCTGGCTGACCATTTCACCTGGAATTAAGGTGTCTATGTGATCAGTGAACGTCAGCCTGACGACTCTTCTTCTAACCTTTATCTGAATCTTCCAGGCAAGAGTCCCAGAGCCCAGGAATTTAAATCCCTTTACCTAAGCTTCACCTCCCACCAAAAGATCCTTTCTATTACTTTGAGCTTATCATATTTCTGTGGCCAGGAGGAGCCATCATAATGACCTTGCTGGCCCTGGAGACTATGTAGTTTCATTCACTGGCTCCTCTAACAACCCCAGGATTTTATGTTAGAAATAGACAATAGTGTTTTATATTTGAAATAGACAATTTCAAAGACAATAATGTTAATTGAGACTCAAAATAATATGAACTCATAGAAAGGAATCAAAGACTGAAAGATAGACTACAGCTATAATAGAGCCCTTGGTAACCCCTTCTAATAGCTGGTTCCATTCCTCTCTGCACCCTTTAAGACAGAAGAACAATAAGTGACTCTTTCCCCACAGTAATTTGAATGTCCATGATAACAGTGTGCTAACAGTAACAGCACTTAGGTCCACTTTATCCACAGATTATTGACTTCCAGGATGTTTTGCTCAGACTATCTGAGCAACACATGTGAGTTTTGATCAGGCAGTAAGCACACTCCTCAAAATTATCAGGTAGATAATTTTAAAGCAAGATTGTCATTAAGTGCTGCATGTCACAGTGATAACAGGCAAGAAGGAGACACTTGCAGACAGTTTTGCAAAGTTCAGTATATCACTCCTCTTGTCTTCTCAACCAGCCAGGTTTGAGTCCAGTCCCAGAAAGCATCTGCATAAGAAGTTTGGTAACACACTGGATAATTCCCGGAATTATAGGGCTTGCTGGCAGAAGCAGCTCACTGTACAGCAACCTTGCCATGGGTGTACCCTAATGTCACTCGAGCAAAAAATCCTGCTGCTCATCCTCTTCCTCATTGAAACATATGGGAAAGGGAAGGGAAGGGAAGGGAAGGGAAGGGAAGGGAAGGGAAGGGAAGGGAAGGGAAGGGAAGGGAAGGGAAGGGAAGGGAAATAGAAACTTAGACTGGATGATGCTGGACCATATTGTGGTTGCAGCACACAGGTTACTCTCTGTCATTTGCAGGAAGAGTAGGGAGCTGTTATGTTTGGCATTTGGGAGGAGAACTATTTCACTGTCCAATACTTCCTGGATATGTTTTTCTAGTCTAGGACATAAGCCCTTCACTCATTGCTCTCCTATATCGCTGACATTAGTATTAAAATTATTGCCTCCTTACATCATTGCTAGAAGGCAATTTTGAGGAGTGGGAAAACTTTCTCAGACACCTTGTTTCCTCTCTGAAAAATGT
>NW_005054310.1:0-19208 GCF_000277835.1 Geospiza fortis | reverse complement strand
ATTTCAAGCATATCCTATAAGTCAAAGGGGAGAAGAGAAGGAGAAATTAAAAGGAAAGTGAAAAGAGAAAGGGAAGGGAAAAAAGGAAAAACAGTGCGAAAATCAACTGTAAATAGTCACCCCTGTAAAATTTAGAAAAACTTCTACCACCAGAGATACAAGTTATTCCTCAAGCAAAACTTCCTCAGAGAAGTAAAAGTTTTGCCTTTCTTTTTCTTCTCTCTCCTTTTCCTGTCTGTTTGCTTCATAAAGAGTAAATTATAAATTGTTTATTTAGTATAAAAGTGAATAATTACAGCATTTAGCCTTTGGCTTTCTAACTTAAATTGCCAATTGTAGCCCAGATTTTTTTTTTTTCTGAAAGAAAAGGACACAGTAGTATGAGAAAAGGCAGCATAGGCTTTTGCATTCCATTTGCATGTGCATTACATGAACTGCATATATAACACTCCTGATGCTGCCAATGAGAATTTTAAAGAGGATTTGCAGGTTACTAAGTGTCTGGCCTCACCTTCAGGATTCACAAACACAGTGAGGTTAGTAAGAATGGTGCCACAGGATTTAATTCTATCTCAGTTTCTTTTGATAAAACCACTGAAGTTGCTTATCACAGAGGAAAAAAAAAGAAACAAAACAACAACATAAAAACTACTGGCAGAACCTTTAATATGGCTGTTGTTAGGTTTGTGGCAGAAAGAGGTATGGAGGATTTATACCTGTCTCTGTGTTAGGAGGTGTAGGAAGTTCCTATTCAAAGGTCTTGCTTAGGCTCCTCTGCCATTTTATCAGGATCAAGAAACAGCAGAAATGTTTGCTCTTAAGTGAACATGCAACGGCTGCTCTAAGTAATATATCAGGACATTGGGCCAAGAAGTGAGAGACCTAGTTTCCCATTTCATCTTCAGAATCTCACACAACCCAAGGCTGCCTTGCCCATGGGACTGCAACCTGTGCAGTCATCTTCTACAGAAGAGCAGGCATCAGCAGAAGAGCAACTAAAGAGGGAAACCTTGTGTCTAAACCGCTAATTGCAGAGTATGAGCTCCTACTTCCAAAATTGCTTTCTTTTTAATGAATGTTTGTGCAGAAGAAATGCTGCCAAGGAGTAGGAGCCGTGCAACCTCAGATGCTCCCCCATCTCCATTTGAATGCAATGAGGGAGACCTTTTCCAAACTCCCCTACCCCCATCAGCATTTCAGTCCCAGGTCTGCATTGGCCACCCTTCAACCAGCAGCAGAATGGCTTTGCTCCCAGCCCACACAAACTCAGCACTCTTACAGTGTGATTCTTGAGGACACTCATGTGGAAATCCCCAGGAAGATCCTCCTGATGTGCCACAGATCAATTCAATGCCGTTAGCATGTGTTTCAGTGTACTTACTGCAGAAGACATGGAGAAGACTCTTTTCTGAGTGAAATAATGTCTTTAAAGAGTCAACTAAACATTTCTAGAAATCATGTCTTAATGAGAAAAGGAGATTTTTAATGTTTTTTACCCAGTTCAGTGAAAGCATTTCATTGCCTTAAATTTCAGCATGTCTAGAAGATGCTGGCATAAAAATTTTCAAAATAAAGGTAGATAAAAGAAGAAGGACCAGCTTTCCTCCAAATACATTCAAATAACACAGAGCCTCTGACACGCTAGAAGAGTTGAATTTAACTATATTTTTTGTCTTTTCTTTTCTTTTCTTTTCTTTTCTTTTCTTTTCTTTTCTTTTCTTTTCTTTTCTTTTCTTTTCTCTTTGCTTCTTTTCTCTTATTTTTCTTTTCTCAAAGGCTTTTTTAAAGGATTGTGTGCCACACTAGCAATATTATTGAAATATCTTCATCAGATAAACTAATAATTTCATTACAAAGCATAGAACCCTCAAACAGCCAGAGACTTTGTAGATTATAAATGTATGTTTTTTTAAAAAAAAGAATTTTGTTTCATGTAATTTTTTTTTGTAATTTTAATGGTTTAAAAGGTTACTCAAAACAAAGAAAAAACCCACAACATATAGGACAGCTGAACATCCTATATTCTCCATAAAATTGTGTCCTTTTATTGCCAACTGTTTTTATAATGTAATGCAACTATGACACAGAATATCTATCATAAAGACAAAGTAACGACTCAGAGAAAAAGTTGTGTCCTATTCTCTGAAGTTTATCTCCAGGAAGTGATTTTGAAACCTTTGGGATTGAACTAATGAGAAAGATGCAGCTAACACAGCTAATTCAGCTGAACAGAAATACAAATGTGGTTTTAGCAATGTGTCACTGATCTTCAGAGGGACTATAAGTCTTGGTTTGAGTCAAAGCCCACTGAAATCATGTAAAAACTTTCATCAGCTCTGACTTTCAAAACAGACTTGTTTTGAAACCAAGAGCAGAACTGTAGAGTTATGCCAAACAGTAGATAAGATATAGGAAGTGCGCCTGGAGCTCTTCCTCATAAAACAAGAACAAAAGTAATTTAGGTTAAATTGAGAGACACCTTAAAATAATTTTAAGAGATGTTCTCATTAATTTAGAAAACTGATTAGTTAAGCTTCATTGAAGCCAAGACATACTATTCAAAAGGAAAAGAAAACCCAAATTTTTTTAAGAAATAGTTTTGTGAAGTAAACCCCTAAGGAGATAGTGATATTTAATTTCTTCTTCTCCTCTAACTCCTCTTTGGTCTTGGTGGTGGTTTATTTTCAAAGACAATGAAAACAGTGACTAAGAATTTGAGAGCAATTAAGAATTCAGAAAATACGGATAATAAAATGAAATCTGTGCCAGAATATCACTTAAGACAGGGTTGAAGTGAGACCCAAATGTAGCACCTTTACAGTGATAAAGTTCTTTTAAATGTAACAAACAAACGTATGCAAAAATGGAAGACCTATCTTTAAAAACCTGGCAGATCTGAATGTAGGACATTGGAGAGTTAAAGACAGAAATGCCTTTAAGAAAATTAAAGTGAGAACCAAAATAAGTTTATAGAAAACAAGGGCAATATGTATTTCCCCAGAGGGGACACAGACAAAGGAAGAACTGAGAATTCCCACATATGTAGAGAAAATAAAGGAAAAATAAACAGGAACATAAATTGAACATTTTCATACAGAAATGCACACATTAAAAGGGTTTGTTGAACAAGGCTTTTTCCCTTGTACTTTACACTGATGGGTTTTTTGAAATGACACAGCTGACTATGTATCTTTCAAATTCTGCTGACACAGCTTGTTTTCTCAAGATCTCTTGCCCAGAAAAAAAGCTTCTTTGGAAAAAAATCCTCTTAGACATTTTCAAAACCCCCAAGAGTTTGCCTGTAAGAATGTCATTCAAAAAATCTCAGGCCTGGCTGCCTGATTTAAAAAAAAAAGGCAAGCAGTTTTTACAGTTTTATACCACAGTTTTTACTTACTGGAAAAAGGCTTAGGTACAGACATTTTTCATAGGTTCAAGACAGTACAAGTTTATAGGAAGGCTGGGGTTTTAACCCATCTGTAAAATGTCACTTCTAAAGGGAATTAATATGTGGATGTCTTGATTTTGACACCATATCCCTATTTTTTATCAAGCATACCAAGAGAGGTGTTACCCCATGCAGTCCATATTACTTTGACTGAAGAAGTCCAGCGTTCATGTTTGAAGCTTGTGCAAAAGCTCAAAATTAAAGAGCAAGTACACATAGAACATCTTGAAAAACTGATTTAGCAATAATTTCACTATTACAGGTGACAATTAAGGTAAATATAGCCCTCTTAAAGTGGAAAAAATGTCTTGCAAGAGATGGACAACTGTATTATAAATCATTGGATATAACTAACAACATTATGCCAATTTAGGTTTTCCAAACTGAGTGAGAACATAAATACTCAACTGCAAAGCACAAGTAAAAAACCCAGAGAAGTCCTTTTTTAAGGTAATTTCAAATACTAAAACTCTGAAATTCCATTTTTTTATTAACAAGTGTGAGCATATTGTTTTCTGAATGTAGTCCTTTTTAACTGTAGGTATTACCATTGATATTGTATGGAAATGAACACTGATATTTTTCCAAAGCTAAAATGTCACAGCAGGTAACAAAATCCAAATTTAAATCATAAGATATATATGCATTTTTTTAATCAAATGCAGATTATTCTATTGATGCTTCACAAAGTTTTTCCTTTTATTTGTCTTTTCTTCCTGAGAGCAGTGCAGCATAAGCTAGTTTACTGATTGCTATACTGGAAATATTTTAGTGAAAAATTAATACCTTGGGGTTTGTTACAAATTGCCATAACTTATCATTGTAGAAATATTGTGTGTTGTACCCAAAGCAAAATGCAAAAATTGCTAAAAGTAAATACTGATTTCTCTGCATAAAGTCATAGGAAGAGTGGGAAGTGGGCCAAAAAAAGTTCCATGAAACAAAATGATTGTATGTAATTCTCTATAATAACTGTAACTATAAAAATATTCTTATTAATAAGGAAATAATACAAGAAAAACTTCTGGCAAAGCCTTGCTTATGCATTTTTTGACATAAAAAGGCATGGCTCAACTGAAAAAAAATTTGTTATATAAATAATAAGATTTAAAAAATCTTGTTAAGTAAATAAGAGCCTTGCCTTTCACACAACTGATTTGGGAGGTTCTTTTCTTTTTACAGCTATGTATATTTTTTGCTTTGCTGGAATGTGTCCTTCATAATAACTCTTTAAGAAGTATAAATTGATGAATTTTGGCATAGTTATTTTTCCTGGCAAGATTCTCCAATAATGAAATAAAAACAAAGATGTTTCTCTGCATGGATATGATGGTATGTCTTGATAACAAAACTTATAAATGTGCATCAAAGCAAAGAACATGTCATCCTGGATCTGTTCCGATACACCAAATGATTTCTAGAAGCCAGTTTTAAGTCTCTATTATTTTTGCTCTTAAGTAGAGGTGCCATTGAAAAAGAAATGTCAAGTCCCTTGGGCTGAAAGCAGAAAAGCTATACAATGCCTGTCCTGTTTGTGAACTCTGGTAAAGACCAATTAAGCCTTCAAGCAATACCTTGTATGTTTCCCCAGATGTAAAGGATTGTATTGTATCTGAAGTTTTCTTGCTTTTTCTCTTTCCTTTCTTTCTTGTTGCCTGCTAAAATAATTAGATCTTGGGAGACAGAGCAGGAAGTCCATGCTTTCCTTTGGCAATCTTGATTCTCTCCTTGCATTTTTGAATAATGGAAACACACTATAGTCCTAACACAAAAAATTATAGTGGAATATTTACAGTTTCTAAAGACAATGTAACACATTGAATACCTGGTTGCACCAGGGTCAATCCAGAGTGGAGGATGGACAGATGGAGAGCGGCCCTGCTGAGAAGGACTTGGGGATGCAGGTGGATGAGAGGCTGGACATGACCCAGCCATGAGCACTCATGGACCAGAAAGTTCAAAGGTGTCCTGGGCTGCATCCAAAGCAGCGTGGCCAGCAGGGAGGGAATTCTGCTCCTCTACTCTCCTCTGGTGAGACCTCACCTGCAGTGCTGCATCCACATCTGAGGTCCTTAGCAAAGGAAGGACATGGAGGGAGTCCCAAGGAGGCCACCAAGATGATGAGAGGGGTGGAGGAAAGTCTGGGAGAATTGTGATCAGCCTGAAAAAGGAGAGAGAGAGAGTACCTGGAAAGTACTGTACCTGGAGAGAACCCACAAGAATGGTGGATAGAGACTATTTACAAGGGCATGTAGTGACACAATAAAGGGGAATGGCTCCAAGCCTAAAGTCTAGGTTTAGATCAGATGTTAGGAAGAAATTCTTGACTGTGAGGGTGCTGAGCCACTGGAACAGGTTGCCCAGTGAAGCTGTGGATCCCTCATCCCTAGGAATGTACAAGTCCGGTTTGGATGGGGCTCTGAACAACCTGGTCTGCTGAAAGGTGTCTGTAGTCATGGCAGGGAAGTTGGAAGTAGGTGGTGTTGAAGGTCCCTTCCAACCCGAGCCATTCTAAGATTTTGTGATTCTCTGAAACACAGGTAGCATTATCATCTTGAACTGTGAACTAAGCAAGTCCTGCAAGCTGTGTATGAATATTACCTGCAGGTTTCATCTAGTCTTTCATAGAACAAAGGTTTTAAGAAGAGCCTGCATACAATAAGAGATGGTGTACATTTGTTCTGATACTATTTCTTAGGATTCCAGTCAGTCTTGAACAATATCTTAGGATGCTAGAAAGAACAGTGTGCCAGCTTGAGTTAACTTGACTTTCATTGAGGAAGAGAGCTGAACTCCGAACAACCACCTTACAGAGAACATATGAAAAGTGATACTTCTGTGCACATAAACCTTTAAGTGTAGTAGCAAAAATTCAGCAGTAGTCTTTAGAATTTAGAAACAGCATTATTTGTGGTTAGGTTTTTTTTTCCTTTAGGGGAGGGCCTTTTTTCTATCAATTTTGCTTTCTGATAAGAAAACCAGAAAAGAGAACAGACTCTTCAAGTTTCTCCTTACTTAAAAATACTTCACACCAGAAACTTATCTCTGTGGAAAAATGTTTTGTTCACTGCATCCTCTATATTCTGCCATCATTATCCCACTGAGTCTTCCTCCCTCAAATATCCCAAATTTTCATTTTCTTGCCTTGAACCAGTATGTGTAACTCTCTGCTTAAGATTCACATTTTTGAAAAATAATTCTGTTTTTTCAGTTGGCTTTTGTGAGTTTTTTCCCATCTGGGTTTTGGTGCTGCCGTTTTTATTTTTTTTTTGGTGGTTTCTTTTTTTTTTTTTTTTCCCCAATGACCTTTTTTATTTTAAGCACTTGAAAATGAAAAAATGAGAACTTTAATTATGTTGAATGCCATAGGCACCACGAACTGTCCAGAATAAACAGGGATGACCACTGTGTAGCACAGAGCCTGCCAAGATGAAGCCACAAATCACTCTTTTTTTGAGCACTAAATGTAGCAGAAATGGCAACTTTTCCTTCAAATAACTCTGATGAGAACAGAAGATGACCCATAAAATCTTGGACATGTGTAGTGAAAACCAGTTGAGGTATAAAATAGCTAAAGGATGTTTATATGTGACTGGATATCCAAAAATACCTTTGCATTGACACACACAGACACATAGAGTGAAGGTAACACATCTGCTAAGCTGGTAAGTATTTACTTTCAGGTTAGACAGTTTGCTGTGAATCCTGCTGATAGCTTTGAAATACCTCAGCTTCATGAGATCAACTGCAGCCCAACAACTTCTTTTGCATGTGAACAAGTGTACTAAGCAAGAAACAATATGTTGCTTTCCACATAAGTCTCAGTTGTCAATGCCAGTGACTTTTAAACGCTTCACTGATGATCAATACAAGAAGCTTGGAATCAGTGTACAGTTCACAAATTATGGAAAAAGGAGCACAGTATTTCATCATATGGTGCTATATAGATAAGTAATTCCTATGCCCATTTGCTCCGTGTATTTCCAAATAGAATCTCAGGAGCAGTCACCTTAATTGCAAAATTACACAGTTTGTAAAAGCATTTTTGCACTTTACACATAAGTGTTCTACACAGGTGGAGTGTAGAATTCAGAAAGCTGGATTTGGAGTTAAACATACGTTTGCATCTGTATGTATAAAACCTTATTGTGAATACCTTAAGGGTGTGTACAATGCATGCTTTTCATTTACATGGGTCATAAATATCAGGCAGAAACTTTTATGAAAACATGTTTTAAATTGATCACTGTGTCTGAACAGAAAAATCCTTGAAATTGTTTTGTTGTGCATTGCAGGAACATGACTCCTGCAATATCCAAAGAAATGTAAGCAAAGAGAAGATAATAATCCATCAGAAAACCCCAGCTGCCAGGGTTAAAATTGCTGAGCTCATGCCCCTGTGAAAGGACACATTTTGAAAGTGACCTTTTCTAAGAGAACATATTAAACATAGCTTTTTTCTTTCTTGCCTTCCTGTCAATTAAATGGTGACAATCTCACTGTGATCTTGTTTAGTACAGTGACAAAGAATATCTTCTAAAGCTCCCTAGGCTTCCTCTGAAAAGTACAAGTTCTGATGGGAATTGCATGCCCTCAATCATTTAAATTTAAACTCTTGGTGAAAACTCTTACACCAGAGCATGTGCATAACTTAATCCATGTTAAAATCTGAGAATAGAGATTATGAGCTACTGTAGCTCCCAGTTATAAGATCTTAAATTCCAATTCTAACAGTTAAAGGGGTTTTCCTTTGTTTGGTTGTTTTTTTTTTTTCCTTTTGGAACTCCCTTCAGCAAGAAGTTAGTTTATAAGTTATTAGTATTACAGCATTTAAGCTTCAGTTTATAACACAGCACCTACTGCTTTCCCATGTTGAGAAAGATGAGAAGCCACAATCTACTCAGTCTTTCATTCCCAGTGGTATCTTTGGGACATCTCATTGCAAGTTGAATAGCTGCCTCTGCAGTGCCACTGGTAGTGAATGGGGATTTGCAAATAAAATACAGCATCTGAAGCAGCGCTGTGCAACAGAGAATGGAAGGCAAGGAAGCAGATTGTGACTCTTTAAAGCAATCCATTATCACTTATGTGTCTTGCAGAGATACTGAAATAAATGAAACTATTTTTGGACAAACACAGTGCAGATAAATGAAACTATTTTTGGACAAACACAGTGCAGATAAATGTGCTTAAAGTAAGACTAGTAGATCAGGCTATGTATTATCCTATGAAACTCAACAATCTGCCAATGTATTCATTTGTGTAAACAGCTTTATACACAGCCAGACTCATAAATAAATACTTAGACACTTCAGCTTTAGGATTTTAAATAAACACTTCAAGGTAATGCTTTTTTGATTACTATTTGTTAGGGGGAAAAATGAAATGGAAGAACATTTGAAAAGATAAGGAATTGTGAGCTAAGCAAGATTAAACCCTCAATTCAGTTTCAATACAGTAGAAAAAACATAATCCAGAGGTGAATATGCCTAAGCACAAGAAAAAAAAAAAAGAAAAACAACACATTTTAAGAAAATTAAAAGAGTTAAAGAAAATTATATGTTAAAATTCTTATAAATTTCATGTTTGACTAGAATGCAATAATCTGAAAAATTTGTAAATCAAAGATTTTTAGATATTCCAGTTCTTATGTGTCCATATTGGGCTCAAATTCCAGGGATTAGAAAAAGAAATGCTTAAATGCAAAGTTTAAACATATTATGTGCAAAAAGGTTTAAAGAGTTCTATATAACATTTCAAAAATTAAAGCTGCCAGTCCTTTTAACCACTTTGCATTATGTCATTCTCTACTTTACTGTAATTGATAATTTAGGCCTTTTTTTAGGTGAAATAGTAAGAAACTCCAAATATCAATTCAGATAAATACTTTATGATGTCACTTTACGTATACTGGGAATATTAAATTAACTGATGAAGCCTAAGACACAAACAGATACTGGTAGTGTTGTGGATGGAAACCCTACTGCTGCTTATAAGATGGAACAGAACACTTCCATATCTTTCTCCAGTTACTCAGGATATAACAAACATCTCTGACCCCTCTTCTGATCTACACACTGGCTTTCCATGGAGTATGAAATCACAATATTTATGTTCTCCAAGGCAACTTAAAATACATTTTAAAAGATATGGAAGTGAAAACCACAATAGGTATTTTGATTTCTGTGGAAAACTGAACTCTCTGTGGTATGTATCACAGTCATCTGTGGTGGACAACATCTGTTACAGGTTTAACTGAGTGCAAAAGAAATATTCCATTCCCCCATGCCCCCCTGCATTCTTACCACTCTCACATCCAGCCAACATGCACGAGCAGACCCACAGACACACAGAAACACAGACAGAACATCTCTTGCTCCTGCATTAAGGGGAAATCATGTTGCTCCAGAATTATTAGAACATAAATTTCAGGAACATACACACTTATATGTCACTAATTTGTTGTTACAGACTCTTTAGAAGGAAGAGGAAAGGCAGAAGGGCAGGGGGGTGATGTGTATACAATGGCACAGTTGAGAGCCGCTGAGTAGCAAACAAAGGACAAACAAATACTGCAGATATCACCATGGAAGTCTGCTATAGACCTCCCAACCAGGACAATGACGCCGACAAGTTATTCTTTGAGGAACTAAGGGACATTTCCAAGGAAACTGCCCTCATTATTATGGAGGACTTTAACTTGCCGGAAATCAGTTGGGAACATCACACAGCTGGTCCAAAATGGGCCAGAAGATTCCTAAAACACCTGGATGACAACTTTATGGAACAGGTCTTAAGGGAGCTGACTTGGAAAGACGCCCTTCTTCATCTACTGCTTGTCAACAGAGTGGATCTTGTAAACAAAGTGGAGGTTGATGGCCGTCTTGGCCACACCAACCACAAAGTGATCGAGATTAAAATCTCTGTGGACAGGAGGAAAAGTGCCAGCAAAACTTCAGCCCTGGACTTGGACATGGGGAAAACTGACTTCAGGCTGCTCAGGGAATTAGTGAGTGAAATGCCCATGGAAAATGTTTTTCAGGCGCTGGGATCCATCAGTGCTGCTCCCTTTTTAATCACCTTCTAAGAGCCCAGGAACAGGCAATTCCTACAGCAGGTGAGGGAGAAGGAAGGTTTGGCTGAACAGGGATCTCTCTCAGAAATAAGGCAGAAAATGAAGGTGTAAACCCCGTGGAAGCAAGGTTGGGTTACATGGGAAGAATGCAGAGATGTTGTTTGTCAATGTAGGGAGAAAATTCATGCTGCCTAAACTCAATTGGAGATGAAGCTGGCCAAAGGCAGTGTGAAAATGTTTCTGTTATCCTTTTATGGATGAGGATTGTCACCTCACAGACAGGGACAGAGACAAGCCAGAGGTGTTTAATGCATTCTTTGCCTCTGTCTTCAACGCTGATGATGGACCAAGGGGGTCTCAGTACCCTGAGCTGGAGGATCGTGACTGATGATGATAAATTCCCAGTTGACCCTGAAATTGTGTGGAATCTGCTGCTCTAGCTGAATTCCTTTAAATCTATGGGGTCCCATGGGATTCATCAGAGAATCCTCAAAGATCTTGTTGATGTCATTGCAAAGCCTCTGTCGATGATTTTTGAGTGGCCTTGGGAATCTGGAGAGTTACCCTGGCTGATAGGAAGCTGGTGAACATTGTCCCAGTTTTCAAGAGCAGGAAGGAGGACCTATGTAAACATTGGTGTGTATAAAACACACTCTAGCAACACCCACGATGTTTGTCTCTTGTGGGACAGAATAAACAACCTATGGCTACACAGTGCAACTTAATATGCTCTTGCAAGATGGTGGTGAACACTGTAAGAAAACAGATATGAAAGAGATAACAAAGGTAATCTAGTTGCTTTAAAACTTCTGGAAGCTCATCAAATAAAGATGCTAGGTCCATAAATACTGCCAAATTGCACACCACATAGTTGTAAATTGTAAGACAGCTCCTTTCAATTTCTAAATGTTACTCAAAGGAGCAAATATTACAGACAATTTAAATTTCTGGGTTGTGAATTTAGTAATGTGCTGGCATTTCTTCTGGAAGATGAAATACTGTACCTTTACAAGGTTTCTAATAATTCAACTGGCTGAACAACAGACACATAGTAACTAGGAATTTTTGTGTGAATCCTACACAGCCATGGTTTAAAAATGCTGAGAGTGCCAGCTGGATGAAGAGAGATAAAAACCAACACAGTATTGTAAACTCTACACTATAATTTTCATAGAGAAAATACACTTTAAGACTTTGAAAAAGGAAAAATGACTGTCAGGTGGCTTACTTAAAAAAACTTAAAGCCAACAAACAAAAAAAAATTCTCTGTGTGTGTGTGTGTCTCCTGGACTTCAGAGAGAGGGCAGAGAGAGCTTTGATCACTAATTCAATAATTTGAATCTGAAGGAGAGCAGCAAAAAGAAATGATCACTGAAACAATCTATTAAATGATCATGGTTTTATTTATACAATGCATAGAAATATATGCTTAATGAAACATCTGCAGTAACTTTCTAATTTCTGCAGCACCATATCTGATACAACTAATCACCCAAGATGCATTTCTAAAATATGTAACAGAATATCTTCCTTGTTATACAAACCACATTGTTAATATTTCCCATTTTACTATAGGAAGTGCTGTGACATTTCTTTCAAGATTTTTTTGGATTATTATATATAGTAATTCTGTACATTTTAAAAAATATTTGGCCATTTGAAATAAAACAATTGACTGTGTCACGTGTTGTTCAGAACATACAGTGCAATATAGAACTGGAGAAAAGAAATTAAACTCAAAAATGTCTTTCCATTATTAATTTTACTGCTAGACATTTGGCAAAATAAAGCACCAACATGAAAAAAAATAGAAAGGCTTTTTGAAAATCTATTTCTTACTCACAGTATCAAGAGATAGGAATTATTTAAGTAAGCCAGATGTGTCATCTTACAAAATTTTAAAGGCTAATTTCCAGCCTATTTCCTTTTTAAGAAATTTCTGTTTCAAGAAAGAAAGGACTATTGTATTGCTTAAGAAAAATGGCAGCCAACATGGTGGAAGTTAAAAGCTCAAACTGCATTAGTGGCAAGTGATAGTTTTCAGAAAAGAAAACTCAGAGATGCTTAGCATCCACACTAAATTATTTTTCTAACACTGTGATCTTCAGGATGACTTATTACAGAATTTTCTTTGTAGGTTTTTCTTGAGGGCTTTTCATGTTGCCAAGACAGCTAGGATTATCTTAGTGTTCAATCCAGTTTGCTAAAGTAGGATAAGGTGCCATAACTACTTTTTGCTCAAGAGTTAGCTGATGTCAGCTCTATGCCTCCATAAGCTGCCTCTATGGTCAGAGAATGCAGAAATCAAAACAGTAATTTTTCTAACCCTGGGTTTTTTTGGTAAAACACTCAGTGATTAACATGCTTCTAAAGGGCATGTGTCTTACCCAGTTAAGTCTTCTGGGAATATCTATGCACTCCGTCATTCAAGGTTCATACCAGTCCTCTTTTAACTAATAAAAGAATTTAGAATACTGTGTTAAAGCACAGAAATATTCATGCTAGTTCAGATTCCTTTAGAAAACCTGTTATCTTGAGCCCATTTACACAGCTTTTTTCAGCATGTGCTGTCTGTTCTGTAGATCTCCCATGAGGAAGCAACAGACATTACACACAGCTTTTTCTGTCACTTCTTCCCCATTTTATCACATAGCATATTTCTTAACAGTGTAATCTACCTTGATTATATTTTTATTCTCCCTAATTTAATCTGAATGTCTCTCAATTTTCTTCTTCCCTCCTAAAAGTATTGTTCTTTCTTCATTGTTTAAACAAGAATACCTTTTTATTAAGAAAGCACTTTGCTAATATAAATCAAAACAGCTGGGAAATTGGTGTCTCTAAGGAGGAAAATCCAGGCTACCTTAGAAATCCAAAAACAATCTTCTGAAACATGCTTTTTTAACCATTTTAACACCTTTCTATTATGGCAATAGTAATAATCATATTATTATGAGTGTCTTTCCATTTTTGGAAAGCAAGCAACTCTGAATGTATATCACCTCTTAACAGAATGCAAATTTCATCTCCTATTCCATACCAGTCCCCTGATTAGGAATTCTTGAGTTTTATGCATCTGTTTAAATGGATACCTTCCATTACTCTGTATTACATTAAGATGTTCTTTATTGCAGAGGAATACAAGAGTGATCGAGCTCTTAGCCTCTCTGTCCAAACACCATTCAGCAATAGCTAAATGTAGTCACATTTATATTTTCAGCAGCAGTTTGTACGATGCCAATACACAAGAAAATTTAGCCACTCCCATAATTAATTTACATCCGTAAAATGTCTTGAAACTCTGGACTTAATATTTCACCCCTAAACTAAAGGGAAAATCTAAATTCAGGCATTGATCCTGCTTTTATTTCTCTGGATCTGTATGTATAACCACATTTTCTTCTTCGTGCAGCATTCACTTTTTTTGTGTACAATTTAGAGTTCTTCTAAGTAGTCTAGAGTTGTTTTTTTTCCTCCACGTAGCTTTCTTTGCAGAAGGCACTTGGTAATGTCTTAAGGCAATTTCACTGTAGATTATCTTTTGAGTCATCCAGTTCTGTGTTCTGCACTGATGTTGGACTGCAACACTTCCAAAACTTGTCTAAGCATATACAGCCTGTAGGGCAAAAGTAAAAATATTGCTGTATTTGGGGTTTTTTTTGGTAAATATAACTACTTATCAAATAAGTTTTGATTTTCTGCAACAGATAGACAGTAGATAATAAATCTCCTCTACTGTTAGAAAATATATACCTCATGTTTCCTTTTTTACAACACAATCTTAAAGTTAAAAAAGCAGTAATATATGCCATATCATCTATGAAAATAAACATTTTACTTTAAACTATTGACTGGATTTGGGTTTTTTTTACTGCTTGCAAATTATCCAAACTCAGCATCCACCCTGTAGATAGATAATCAGTCTGTTAAGAAGTAGTTGATTTTCTGTAGTCAGTTTAATCATTGTTTGTTAATCATCATTTGTAATGTTATTGTAATGGTTTTGCAGAACCAAACTAGCTGCCTGCCAAAGACTGCCCAGCCCCATTGGTGTGTAACCAAAAACTCACTTGTGAACACATAATTAGTGATGGTAGGAAACTGGAGTTATGAAACCATGAGGCATTCAAACATCTCAACATTTCATGTAGAAGGCAACTTTGGTTTTTTCTTCCTTTTAAAAATAGCAAAAAAGTTATTTTTCTCTTTTTAAACAATGTGTAACAGTTCCACTAAGGGAAACTTCTTAGGTACTTCTATAGAGGAAGTTCTAGAACATCCATTTGGACTCAAAACCTGTGAACCACAAAAGAGGGAGATGAGACTGAGAGGAACTGGATCTAAATGAGGGCAGTGAGAGACGAATATGAGACTGCCAGAGTTGGGTGAATTCCACAACTGATTTGTTTTTCTGGTCCTCTTACTTTAGAAAGAAATCTCCTGGCTCTGAGAAATGTTTTCTAACTGAAGATCCATCAAAACTGGCAGGTGCCCACAAAAAGCTTGGGTTTGCCAAATCAGCACTTTACAAAAAGATACTGTTTAAAAAAATCTTAACCAGCTGCCATCCTTATCATCTGGGTTTTGCCAAGAGTTTTCATTGGCTTAAACCTCAAATATACAAAATTATAAAAAGAGAGCCCTCTATCTTAAGGTTCTAAATTCAATTTGTCCAGTCCTGTTCGTTTGTTTTAAAAGTTTGTGCTCTAACTCAAATAACTGTACCTTCTATTTGTTCTCTGCCTGGACTACACTTCTAGAACTAAATGTTTCAAAATAATATGATTTATATCCATACATAGTCAGATGCATGTGGGAAATAACAGTGGAGGAATATCAGTGAATTGCAAGCACAAGTTAATGAAGACAAGGAAATCACCTCTGCTTCTCTGGACACATTAGAGTTAATAATTTAGTATTCAAGGGGAAAAAATATATATATACATACGCATATATCAGAAGTGCTTTGAGCCACAGAGTTTAACTTTGTCAATCAAAAATAAGTGGGGTGTTTTCTCTTTCACATAGAATTCTGCTTGATCTTTCCATTTGCAATCAGTTACATTTGAAAGGCCAAAAGCAGTATCAGTAGAATAGCAATCTCATCTTATCCAAGATAAAAAAAAATCATCTTCAAAAAAAAAAGGAAATAAATAAATGAATAAAAAAAACCAACAAAACAGAAAACTTTTCCTGAGAGGAGTAATTCATCACATACATAGATATTTCGTTATACAACTAGTCTCAGGCTTCAGGTGTATGGGACTGGAATTAATAAGCTACAGCATTAAATTCATAGTATCCAAGATAATCAGAGTTTCTTCCTGTACTTTTTGTACTCAGTAAAAAGCTAACTCCTGGAACTAACAGTTGGAAGCTACATCAATAGAAATATTTTACAGTAAGTAGATTCACTCCAAAAAATAATGAAAACAGGAAACAAATTATTGGATTTTGTTGAATGTTTTCATTCAGGAGCATAAGCATAGTAGTTACAATTGTAGAGATTTGAGCAGAACCACTTAGTACTTAGGGCCAACAATAAATATAGTGATAAGGCCTGTATAATCAAGGATCAACATGTTAGATTCTCTCTAAAGATGAAAAGAAATTATTCAAGGCTTTTATGAGAAAAAGATTAGAACATGCACACTTGTGCCAATTCAGTAGTCTAATAAAGTATTCATTTATCTTTTTGTTTGTTCTGAACATGTTCATTTTCTTGTTTTGTAGGTACGTTATTAAAACCAGTGTTATATTTGTCACATGCTAAACAGATGTTTATTTCTGCTCCTGGTAAAACTCAGACATCTGGAGACCAGTTAATGAGATTTAGATGACCAAAAGAAGAATTAAGAGGGAAGTGTGAAACTTAAGAAACACAAGAAATTGCGTTTCTTGTCACCTTCTGTTCTCTGGAGTCTTGAAAGGCTACTAGAATTGTATTTCAGTAGCTGAATCTAGTAGACAATGAAATTATTGGACTAATTTTATTTTTTTCATAATTGGTTTGTTTTCCCTCAAATGGTTGTAGCTGGATCAAGAACAGATCTTGAAACTAAAGCACATATCCTCAAACCTTAACTGGATGTGGGAAACTCAGGTAGATTACCCCTTGAAAACAACAGACCTAACCACAAAGGCTTAGGGCCCATGAACTTTTCACAGACTGCAAAGCTTAGTCTGCCAGCTCAGATGTGTTCAACCTGTTCCAGGAACGGTCTCAAATTTATTGCCCTATTTTCTGCCATAGTCCTCTGTGTACAATAGGAACTGTGCTCTGCTGCTTAGACCTGAGAAGTTGGTCTTGGCAAACTCAGTAGTTCTTATTTTACATTTAGGTAAGGCATAAATATACAAAACATTGTAGAAGTTTCCTGCTATTTTTTCATTTCTACATAAAATCTCATTGAAGAAGCAATCATCTTAAAATAAAACATTCATCAACTTTCAAATCAGCTTTCAGGGTGATGATTACATGAAGATTACTCCTTATAAACTGCAAAGTAGACAGCTTTAAAGCATTATTATAGTATGACCATGATCACTTGGAGCTCATTTTGGAAACAGTGTGATGAATGCTTCTGAGGAATGATCATGTTTTGAAGAACTGCTATATTCAGAATTGGCAAAAGTAGCAACTTTTAAAAGTGTTCACCTTTGAATTGCTATTATTACACTTCTAGTAAAATAAGTGTCTTGTATCTTAATCACAGTATCTCAAAGCAAAATGAAAGGGCTCTAAACCACCCATTCAAAAAAGAAATCATGAGCAAGTTTGCAGAAGTCCATTTGTTTCAGAGTTTAAAATACTTTTGACACATTTCAGTAACCTTTTGCGCATGAAGCCGTGGCTGGAGGGTTTTATTATTTTGGTTTTAACTTCTATCTTTGTTGTTTTGTTTACTATTTTGGTTTGCATTGATTTGTTCGTTATTTATTTTTATTTTTTGTTCTTTTTATTTTCCTTATTATACATCAAATTTAACACTACAATTAGAAAATGACACTTTCTGAAGTGCATAAGTTCTAAGCTGTCTTAGAAGGATGTCAGCGGATTGTTAAGTATGGGAATGGTATTGTGCAAATGTGATAGATAACATTCTCAGCTGTTGCAAGTTCATAACTTCACTATTTTCAATGAGCCACCAAGTCACCTATTCACATGAATTAGGTGTTAAATATCAAATATGTTCTATATAACAATATTAACAGTATTGTAACAATATTCACAGAATGGCAATATTATATACAGTCTACTAATTGCTGGCAATTTAAGCAATCTGTTAATTACAACAGTAATCCTTAGTTCCAGAGATACTGGTTGCCACTCTGTTCAATCTCAACCTTTGATAAGTGAGGAAAATATCAGCACCAGCTGCATGGACCAGAATTGGTTCGTGCAATCATCCCCTTCTTTATTTACATAAGAACACATTTTGTTGATCACTGTCATGCTTAGAATTGCTGATAAAAAATTGTGCTAGGAGTCACAGTCACCCTAAGTGAGAGTCAGCCTGAGTAGTCCCAAACCTGCTCTAGTTGTTGGTAAGTTTTACTGCAGAATCTAAGACCTCATGTTAGGAAAGCTTGCACTAACTTGGGAGTTTGTTGTCATACTTCTCTTACTGCCAAGATTTTTTAACTGAAAGTCAATTTTCTGTCCCAGTACACTAAAACAACAAAACTCTGATTTATTTCCCTGAAACTGGAGTCTGGCAATAAAACAAAGCTGATATGATTAAGTGTATCTCCAGACGATGGCCACAAAGATAAACAAAAACAATAAATAGCATAAACAGTTCAAGATTTGTTGAAGAATATACCAAAAGAGATGCTGTTGCTAAAAAAAGCTTTTCTTAAGATTTCAAAAACATTGAAACATTGAGCAGATTGCAGTTTTTCCAAGTAATCAGTTCTAGAAATCAGCTCCCAGGGTAAAAAAATAAAATGGTGAAAGATAATATACTGTGAAGCCAACATGCAGAGAGTGATCAAATGAAGACTACCAATTACCTGCAGAGTGCATTTCTTACAGATATAGAGGAAAAAAAACTGGAAATTATTAGTCAGGAAGTGAAACAGAAAACCAGAAGAAGAAACAAGGGGTGAAACAGAGTACAATCACAACATTAACTTAAAATATAAAAATTTATTATATTGCTGTGTGTAAGCATATTTGAAACCCAAACATCCTGACATCTCTTAAAATACTAGTATCTTGGATGAGTTTATTTCATATGTTTTAATGAATAGCATTTATAATGCTAATGCTATACTAATACTTTTCATTGGAACTATGTTAACCTTATTTGAAGGGCAATTAAATAGTTGGTAAGTGTATTGCATACTATGTGTTATCAAATTACTCTCTGCATATGCTAGGGATACTTAAAGAGCTGTCTATCATATCACATTCCTTCATTTTGATCTAGTTCAAAGTGAAGTATTTAGAAAAAACAAGTGTTATTCAGTGAGCAAATAATTGATAAACTTGTAGTTCTGTTGGGTTTTTGTGGTTTGTTTTTGTACTGGAAACTGAAGAAAAGTAGGGGAGAGGGAGAAAAAAAAAGGACAAAAAAACCCAACTCCAAAGTCAAGCAAGCAAGCAAAAGCCTACCCAAAACCCCATCCAGTTTGTGCTAAGCTGTTTATACCAGGAACTTCAAGGAAATGCATGAGAGC
>NW_005054309.1:12118273-12126912 GCF_000277835.1 Geospiza fortis | reverse complement strand
AGATGGAGGGCAGGCTGCCTGCTGTGCATCCCAAAGTTGCCTGCCTCCAAGTTACAACAATCTCTCACTTGGCATGACCTCTATACATTTTTTGATTGTATCTTTGAAAGTGAAGTGAGAGGATTTTGCACCAATCAGTAGCAAATATATGCATGAGTAGAGTCACTCAAGCTTCACCTAAATATAAAGAAATAGTATAAAGGTAAGCCAAGAATGGAGAAAAAGTTAGTGAAGGCTCCATCATAACTGCTGGGATCAGTCAATGGGCTGAACCTGTCTTCTCCCCCATAGGAACGCCTGTTGGGTTAGAAATGCCCTCTGCTTGCTGAATATTTTTACTGGGGACTACAACTTGTCTGTATATTGCTTTGAGTAAGTTTTTGCAGTTAAATACTATCTCTGACAGATACCATCACCAACAATTCCTGAACCTTTACCTGTCACAATTTTATATTTATAAAGAGTATAGTTCCATAAACCGTTCCATAAAATTCCAAAGTGTGACTCCTTCATGGATGCTAGCAGTTGCCAGCAGCAGGTAACATATTCAAATAAGAAGTCCTACTGAGGGGTCATAAAGTGGGAAGACCTGCTGAGGGGTCTCCATGATGTTCTTGGCCTATTTCCCTGAATGTCAGTCAAACTTCAATCCAGCAGGACTGCTCAACGAAGGGTCCCTATAACAGGACACTGACAGACTGGTCAGGCACAAGGGTCTCAGCTTTCCTCGGACACTGACAGACAAATTAAATACTAAGGGTCAAGGAAATCCCTCTTAACATGACAGTTCTCCAACCATGAGGTTGTGATTCCTTGCAGAAGCTCTAAGACTGCAGACATGCACATGCCAGTAGGGCCTGGAGCATGAGCCTGCCTAGAAAACTGTTGGTAGCTACTCTAAACATGATCACTCGCTCTTTCACACTCCAATGACAATATTTACTAAATCTCCCTAAGTCTTCCCTTCAGTGAAAGCCCAGACACTTTCTTCAGAATACTACTGTGGTGGGTGGACCCTGGCTGGATGGCAGGTGCCCACCAGAGCCTCTCTATCAATCACTTCCCTCCTCAGCTGGATAACATAAAAAAGATCATGAGCTGAGATAAGGACAGGGAGACATCAGAGGGAAAAAAGGGAGAAATTAATTGAATTAATTACCAATCAAAATCAGAGTAGGGTCATAAGAAGTAAAATAAGTCTTTAATTCCCCCATCCCTTTCTCCTTCCCAGGTTTAACTTTATTCCCCATTCTCTCCCTCCTCCCCACTAGTAGTGCAAGATGAGAACAGAAGGTACAGTCAGTTCACGCCACTGCTTCCCCCTCAGGAAGAGGAGTCTTTGTGCTGCTGCAGCATGAGATCCCTCCTACAGGGAACAGTTCTCCATTAATTTCTCCAATATGGGTCCTTCTTATGGGCTGCAATTCTTCATGAGCTTCTCCTCTTAAACTCTTCATGAGTTGCATTCCTCCTAAAAAAAAAACAAGAAAACCAGAAATTATAAAAGCATGTCACCACCCCTGAACACACTATCCAAAATCATGAACTTAAATACTCCCTGTGTTCAATGCTATTCTCTGCACAGTATCTTCAAAGCCTCTGTTGCTTTAGATACCCAAAACCATCTGCTGAAAACAAGCTGAGATAAGCTGAAAGAGCCTCTTCACTGAAATAAGAGGAGAACTCTTATCCTAGCTGATCCCAGAGAGGGAATGAAGGCCCTTAGTAAAGGCTGGGGTTAATATATCCCTGGTTGTGCTGCCTCTTATTTCCACAATACCCGGGAAAAGGGAGCGGGCAAATCCCACCAGCTATAAAAGCCCTCAGAGGAACTGCAACTGTTTGGCTCCTCTGACTAAATTCAAGGTGGGTAAAGGGCTTGATGATGGAGAAAACTCTTCAAGGAAATGGCAGTGCTTTGTTTCTTGCTGCAACTACACTAAGTAAAAGAGCAGAAAACTGATAAGAAATAAGGTTTGTGTTTTGGCAGCATAGCTAGATAAATTGGATAATTTGTTGTTAACTTGCAAAATTGTTCCCTAGTGATTACTCAGTAGTACTCCACATGTGACTAAGCAGGGTGGAGAAGAGTACAATATGAATACTGTAACTCACACTGGGACCACTAATTTGACCTATATACATTATAAATAAAACCAAGAAAAAAAAAAAATAGACTCCTGGGCAGTGGGAGACTAGACTGTGGGCAGTGCTAGGCCCACACTGATGTGACATTTGGTACTGGGGCATGGGTAGGAGCACCCTGAAATGTAGATTTAAACCCTTAAAATGCTGAAAAAGAAGAAGCTTCCCTCAATTAAACCCCTTAAATTGAGGGAAAGGTAGGGCTTACATCCATCTAAACTGATAAAATGGCAAATAAATGGCTTCTTCCATTTAATTTAATCCCCTAAACTACTGGAGAAAGTTGGGGTTTTCCCACTTTAAATATCTCTGGTGATCGCAAAGGGGGATGTTCCCTCAGTTCAAACCCTTTAGAAGGAGGGACAACTGGGCTTCCCCCTCAATTTAAACCTTAAGATGATGAAAATGAGGGAGCTACCCTTAATTCAAACCCATAAAATAACATCATCAAGGTTTTTGCCTTCCATTTAAACTGGAAAATAATGGAAAATGGGGATTCCCTGTCGATTAATACCCCCACTGCCATGGAAAAGGCAGGGTTTCCTTTCATTGAAACCATTAAAAATGCAGGGGAAGCAGATTCCTCTTCAATTTAGACACAGGCAGTTACACAAAAGGGAGCCTTTTCCTTTATTTGAAACTACTTTTCTCCTAATAGCCCCTCTCTTTTCTGGGGGCTCTGGGAGTGAGGGGACTGACCAGATGAAAGGGGAAACTTGAAAGTTTCCCTCTGGGACCACACATGCTGCTCTGCCTGCTCAGGTGCTGTTTCTTGGCATGAGGGCTTTTCCCTGGACGTTTTCTAGGAGCAATGCTCCATGCTCAGGTGCAGCTGGCTGCTCCCCAGCCCCTGATGGATCGTGTAACCACTGATCCTGGAAGGACTCTCGGGATGCCTGTGTTGCCCCCTCTCAACTCTCAGCTCCCTGTGCAGATGTGCCTGTGTAACCCTCTAAAAGCAGCCTCTGCAAGAGCTGCCCCCTCCTCATCCTCACTGGTCACATCTGGGGCTGCTGCACCTTTGAGTGGGGGGGTGAGGTGGAGAAAAGTCCCAGTCGTCATTCCCTTCCCTACACGGCCCCTTGTCTGCCCCTGAAACACCAGGGTGCTGGGCTTTCCTTTCCGTGGAAAAGAACCAGCCTCATCATCCTGGTGCCCAGGGCCAAAATTGTGGATTCTGCCTGCAAAATTCCGTATGTCCTAGCTTTGTAATAACCGAGGAAATTCTGCATGGACCATAAGTGATTACTGGTAATTTTTCTTCTGTAATCATTACTAACCTGTTTCTGTCGAAGCGTTTGACACGTCCCTTGAGGCGTCATGGGTTTGGCTGTGTTGTTTATGGCTCATCCTAATGAACCTGAGCACCCCCATTGCTGCTGCACCCCGAATTTCAGTGAAATATATAAATGCTCTCTTTGCCTGCTCCGCAGTCTTTCGCTGTGCATCTGCAGGGAAAAGATTTACTCCATCCTTTGATCCCAACCACAGCTCTCCGGCCCAAATGCCAGTTCTCACAGACATAAACTAAGCAGACAGCTACTACAAGTGTTTGCTTTTACAATAAAATTCTTATTGCATCTGGCTGTACAATTAGAATAAATACATGTACTGATGGTCACCAGAGGAAAGCTTTTCAGACAAGAAAACATCCATTTTGGTACCACAGATTCCATTTTGACAATATTGCATTCTTTTGGGTTTGGGAATCCTGACCACATAAGAGATCTGAGAATTGGTATTTTGCAGTTTGATATTTTGAAATGAGGTCATTTAGATATTTTGGAACTTGATATTCTGGTATTTTGAAATGGAATTATTTTGGTGTTTTGGAACTTGGTATTCTAGTGTTTTGAAACTGTGTTTTGATATTTCTGAACTTGCTATTCTGGTATTTTGAAATTGGGTTGCTTTTGTATTTTGGAACCTGGGTTAGGTTAAAATTCTGATATTTTAAATCTGTGATTTTGAAACCTGGTTTTCTTTGGTATTTTGGAATTTGGTTTTCTATTATTTTGAAACTAGGGCTCAAAAACTAGGGTTTTGAACAAAAATACACCTAGGGTTGTATTTTGGAACCTAGTTTTTTGTAGGGGGAGTTTTTGGTATTTTTGTAGGCCAGGGATTTGGTATCTTTGTACCTGAGTTTCTAGTATTTTTGTAACCTGGGGTGGTTTTTTTTGGCAACCTGTGATTGGCAGGGGTTTGGGGCATCCTAGTTGAGTGTCCTGGCTTCATTTTCCTTCTTCCACCACAATTAACTTGGCATGGGAACTGTTAAATTACAGACTATACAATGAGATGCTTCCTGAAACAGAAATAAATTTTAGCTGCAACAAGAAAACCAAGAAAAGACCATACAGGAAGTATTTCCATTTTAATAGTCTGCAAATCTCCAACATGTGAAAGGAAAAATAGAGTAAGTGTGGCAGTATACAGGCATTACCAATAGAAGCAGTGTTAGTCAGCTTCTCAACACTGCTTTTATGTATTTTATGGGAAAAACATTTGGCCTAAAACTTCTTATGCCTAAGTTGTTGGAGGTTATAGGAGATGGAACCTGACCCTTGGTACATTGCATAAGAACTGCAGCTTAAAGTTACTCGATGTCTTCTGGTCTCACAGGATGAGGCAGAGGTATAACTGATTTCTTCTCTGTATCTCTGGAAAGAGCTTTTCTCATATCTATAGCAACAGGAAAAAATGCTATTATAGTAATTCATTGTACAAAGCCATATTAAGTGAATTCTCCATTAAAATAAGATAATTTTTAATCAAGAAAATTTCCTAGAATTATAGGACTACCTCAAGTTTGAAAATACCCATAAGGGTGCAACTCCCTGCTCCACACAGTACTACCTAAAATTATACTGTATGATTAGGAGCACTGTGCAGATATTCCTTGAACTCTGATGAGCTTGGTGTCATGACCCTTTCCCTCGAGAGACCATTGCTGTTACCAACCACCCTCTCAGTGAAGAGCCTTCTAACGTGCACTCTGAACATTCCCTGACACAGCTTTGCTCCATCTCCTCATGTCCTGGTCACCAGAGGGAGGAGAGCAACACCCTTCTCTGCTGTCCTCGGAAGTTATAGACTGTGACAAGGGCATGCATCAGCTTTCTCTTCTCCAAGTGGCACAAACTCATGGACATAAGCTGCTCCTCCTAAATCTTGCTCTTGAGGCCTCTCACCATCTTGGTTGCTCTCCTCAGGACACACTGCTGTCCTTAATGTTGCTCAATGGCAACAATATGAACTGATATAAAACACTGCATGAAACTCAGCCAAATGGAAAGGAAACGACAAGCTAAAGAGACAAATATATGACTTAAGTCACATGCGGCAATGCTAGGTATCTGTCTGAGCCCTTGTATTTCACAGTACTCCTATGTATCAAATAAACAGTGCAAGAACAGAAATGATACACAGCCTGGCCATGTAACCCTTTGGGAGGATAATTTTAAAAAGGACCTAGAAAGAGGAAGCACTTGGTAGTTCACTTTTGTTAACATAATTAACATTAGCATACTTGAATTTCCATGTTCCTTCCCTTTTAAATTGAAAATGCTACCCAATTCTTTGCCATTGCTGAATGCTGACAATTGTTAATTTATACATAGACATCTGAGAAAAACAAAGTTTCAAGTCCCTGTTATGGGATGAAAGGAAGAAAGCACTGACATTCCTTCTCATTTATTCTTGTTCTCTGGTTGATTTTGCCAGAGATGCTACAAAATGTGTAAGTGGCAAGATTAAGTTTTGTAACTGATATAATCTTAATTAGGAAAAGTTACAAAAATACAAAAATCCCATTAATCAGCAACTATCTGAAATAGTTTCATATAATGGTTTCAAATTGTTTCATGTTTTTTAATGTGTTTCATATAAAAAAATAGTAACAGTCTTACAAACAATCCCAGCAGCCTTCAACATGAGAATAGTTCCATTCGAGACCCAACAAGAACTTACCATAAGCATCTTCATCTGGCTCCCCACTGCTAGCTGAGTAGTACTCTAAGACTGTCCGGTACACACTGTAGCCTAGTTGCTTATACATATTTACAGCAACCTGATTTGATACTCTCACAAAGAGATCAACAAAAAATCCACCCTTCCTTTAGCAGGGGAGGAAAAGAAACAAAAAACCAAAACCACATTAAGGAATAGTAGGTAAATGTATTTCTAAATAACAACCCATAAATTGTAATGAAACACAAGCAAGTCCAATGTAGTATACTAATTAAACATCTTTCCCAATGTAATAACAGATACTCTCGTTTACCAAGGGAAAATTCAATCATTCACAAGGATTTAATTTTATTTTTATCACATGGCCATTTTTCACCAGTCAGTGGGTTCAGAAATTTGATCAGAAAGAACAAGACGAGTTACATGCCCCCACGGGCCTAAATCCAATTTTAAAAGTATCCACATTTTAGGTTGCTTGGATTAGGAGAAGTGGAATCAGTCACAAAATTCAGTTGCCTAACAGGAGATGATAGACCCTTAATTCCACAAGCCAATTTTTCATACTACTTTCCAATCTTACCAACCATAGTGGGGTTGCCCTACTAGAATCAGTTAAGGACATTTCCCAGTGGGTTCATCTGACACTAAATTAAATTTTCTCAGGTACAAGTAACCAAGCAGGGGATGGCAAGTAAACTAAGATACTCTCTGCAGTACAAAATTTGTTCAGGATTGTGCCTGAGGGCATTGCACAAAGCCCACAGTTACTGAACAAGTATGTTGGAGGCCCTACAGGAAACAGTGCTGATGTTTCACAAAGCTCTTTTTCTGTCAAGGAATGTTCTTTTATACACTATCTCTACTGGAATTCAGGCTATTTCCTCCTCCCTCTGGCAAGTCAGCTTTCAGAGAAACCCTGAGATTTTAAACTGCTAAGCAACTTTCATAACTCTTTTTCTCCAACTATGAGGAATTTCAGAAAATCAGAACACCACATAAAGCAAAATTCTGCCACGTAAAACAGGGACAGGTTTCTGTAGAAATACTACTTTTAAATGTTACTTTAAAAGATAAATTTAAAGATAGCCATACTACTCACTTTTCTGAAATTTCTTCCAGGAGCTCCATCAATTTAGCAGCCAAACCCAGCCGTCGAAATTCTGGTGCAACAGAGAGAGCAGTAACGTGTCCATGCCATTCTTCCCTGGCCACAGAGCCTTCAGCTTTGCCCATGACTGTGAACACACAGAGCATCAGCGCAGCAGCACCTTTGGAGTAATGCACTGCCTGCAGCCAGACAACTTCACAAGAGCAATAAGCCATGGATAAACACATGATACAACAGTCGTAGTAAAGGCTAAAACAGGGATGTCTACCTTTTCAATCTATGATTCAGCAGCCACTAAAAATGTCATTTTACTCAAATACTACAGCAGTTTCTTGACTAGTGTAAAAAAACACCAAACAAGTTTGCAAATTCCTTGCTTGAGGTGACTTCTATATGCAAATTTTAAGCAATTCTCACAAGTCTCACTGAACCAAAATTTAAAATCTGACTAAAACAAAGGAGGAACAGAGGGCTAGAAACCCAAAACTACCATCCCAGCACCTATTTGAGACTTTTGGAGATTATGAGGGAATAGAGTTTGGGTAGCTTTGCCAGTCTGGCAATAGAAAGCTAAGGCCCTGCAAACACAATGTGCTTAAGGAAAAAAAAAAAAAGAAAAAAAAAGTGATGTGGAGGTGGGGATGGTGTTTTGGGGGGCTTTTTTCTAGTTTCTCTCCTTTCAATCCAATGTTAGTTTATTAATGAACATTCACACTTCCACCCTGTGCTTTTAATAGATATCGCAGTCACTGCTATTAAGCAACAAGTGTGGTGGATACAGAGAAATGTTCTATACAGCACACATACTTTCTGCTTTAGTATGTCAAATACTTTTAGTTCCTGGGTCCCTGCAAAAACCATTACTCTGCCCCACCCCATCTGCTGGCAGTTCTCTTTGGCATGACTTCTGAAAAACACAAATATTCCACAGCAAATTAGCAAATTACATCCAGGCTCAGAGTTTTCCTTTACAGGGCAATGCAAAACGCAAGCCCAGCACTTTTACTGACTGTGGGTAGGGACTTAATCTTCCAGATTACAGAAATACCCATTCGCCAAATACGGGTGGATGTTACCACAGCCCAGGCTCCACGCTGCGCTAGGAATATCAAACTCGAAGCTATGGCCATGAGTCCTGCATAATACCCCAAGACATTTAAGAAACGGGAAGATGCAATGCAAGGTTCCTCTTCCATGTTGGACATTTGGTCAACGCGAAGAGTGAGAAAAGCTCCCGCGTTATAATCCCCGAAAGAGGCAACGAAGGGAGACGTTACCGCCGGGACACCCGGCACTCACTGTAACCCATCAGCTCCCCGCCGGGCGCCTCGGCGACGATGAAATACTCGGGCCAGTGGGCGAGGTACTGCAAGTAGAAGGGAATCCCGTACTGGGCTCTTGGTTAAGGAGTAAC
>NW_005054309.1:12115309-12117423 GCF_000277835.1 Geospiza fortis | reverse complement strand
TTGGCTCCTGATTAGGAGTGATTGGCAGCAGCTGGGGCTGCCTATGCTGTATGTAGTATATATACTAAAAACAATAAAAACTATATGTCTGGTGCAGCAGTAGAAAATTTCAGGCTCCCGGGGAGTAAATGGTTTGTTTGGTTTTTTTTTAATTTTAAATTTTTTTCTCTTACTCCCAGGGAGCCTGAAAGTTTCTACTGCTGCTTTTTTAAACTAAAGCTAGAAAAGAAGACAGAGTTAGAAATAGAAGTAGAGAAAAAATAGAGAAAAGGAAGAATTGAGAAAAGGAGAGTGAAAAGAAGAGGAGAGGAAGAGAAGAGGAGAGAGAGAAAGAGAGAAAGACACAAAGAAAAGAAGAAGGAGAGAGAAGAGAAGAAGAAGGGAGAGACAGAAAAACAAGAAGAGAGACAGAAAAGAAGAAGAGAGACAGAGAAAAGAAGGGAGAGAAAAGAAGGAGAGATACAGAAAACAAGGAGAGAGACAGAGAAAACAAGAAGAGAGACAGAAAAGAAGAAGAGGGAGTGAAAATAAAAGGAGGGTAGAAACCTGAAAAAGGACGGGAGTTAGAGGGAAAAGAAAGGGGTTAGGATTAGAGTTAAAGGGAAAACTTAGGGTTCGAGTGAAAAAGGAAAAGAATAAGAGCAAAAAAGACACACCAAGGAAAAGGAGAACACAGACAGGAAAAGAAGAAAGAAGAGTGAGTGTTAAAGTTATAGGAATAGATGTTTTTAAGGCTGGTTCTTGGTCCTTTAAGGTGTTAGGAAATGTATACTTTATAGCCCTCCTGCTTGAGGCATTCTTTTACTGCAGAACCAGACAGAAGAGAGAAAAATAAATACAGTCAGACAGAAATAGTGAACTCATAAAATCCCAGGGATTTCCAGGGATGAAATGAAAATAAATTGATGAAATTAACAAGAAATCCATGAAATAAAATTTTTAAAAATCTGTGGAATTGAAGAAAATCTGTGGAATTAAAGGGAAATCGATGGACTTAAAAAGAAATCCAAAAGTAATCCATGGAATTGAAAGAAATCCATCATCAGAAAGCTGGAAAGGAATGAATAATAAAACCCTGGGACTGCTCACAGCCCCAACACAGCTGGACTATGATTGGTCATCAAGTAGAAACAATGCACAGGAGACCAATCCAAGATACCCCTGTTGCTAAACCATCTCCAGCCCACACTCCACAGCCAGCAGATCGTTATTGGTTCCATTTCTGTTCTGAGGCTTCTCAGGGGAAAAATCCCAGCGACAGGATTTTCATCAAACACGTCAGTGCCAGGTGATGGCACAGGCAGCATCAGCTGGCCGAGGTCGCTGTGTCATCCCTGCCAGCCCAGGTGTCACAGCAAGGAGGAGAGACTTCACCCTGTGCTCACACAGCCCTGCCAAGGGACTGGCTGCCAAAACAGAGCTGTGCCATGCATGCCAGTGTCTGCATGGCAGAGAGGGGACATGAAAAGCCACTGAGGACAGACTGCCACCTCCTCCCTGAGCTCTGCCCTGCAGGCCGGGCCATGGGCAGCCACTTTGCGAAGGCTGCATTTGCTGCCCATCAGCTGCTCTGTGTCTGACAGGAATTGAAATAGCCCAGGTTTGGGTTGGTGCTGAGCAGAGGGCAGTGAGGAGAAAGGGAGAAGGCTGTGCTGCAGGGCAGGTGGATCCAGGCAGAGCCAATCTGGGGAGCAGCCTTGTCTAACAGCATTTCATTTTCCAGTTCTACTACATTACATTTCATTTTGCACTTCTGCTAGAACTGCATGTCACCAGGTTTCAAATATCCTCCTCAGTCCCAGCAGCCTGCCTGAAAGTGCTGTGTCTTTATCAGACCATTGATGGTCCTTCTGAAATCTGAGTCTCACTGGCTGCATCCAAACCTTGTGCTTGAAGAGCATTCCTAATTAAAGCAGATTGGGCCTTTGGGGAAGAGGGGGCTGCAAAGCATTTCCTAAATCATTTTCTACTCCAATTTCATTTCACACCTGAAGGATGATGCAGGGATTAGGGTTGAGACAAAGATGAGTTTGGTGGGTCAATTTTACTTTGAGAGCTTGAGAAGCACAGGAAGCCCAAATGATGATCCCAGAGGGTTGAACACAGAGGTTTCA
>NW_005054309.1:12093819-12114208 GCF_000277835.1 Geospiza fortis | reverse complement strand
TACAACTGAATAAATTTTCATTTGTGCTAACATGTGTTGACAGGCAAGAAATTTCCATAGCAGGCATTCACAGTACTATGATTTACTCAGGCATGCTTGTCAATTATCTGCTGCTAAGACGATTTTCAACTCCAAGTTAGACAGAAAGCACTCACATTTGTCTATTAGCATGCAATATCACAGGGTGGTAGAAGCAAAGATAATTAACATTTTAAAAGTAAACTGGATCATCTACAGGTACCACTTCCATAAATTCCCCATTTGTTCTTCAGAAACATCATAATGCTCTTTATTGGTCTCCAAATACAGAGCTGAGCTGTAAAACCTTGAGAGGGAAGCAGCAACCTATTTTGCTGGAAAACCTCCCAGAACTAATAAAATAAAATAAAATAAAAAAATAAATACAAACAAAAATAAATACAAAACAAAAATAAAATAAAAATAAAGAAATAAAAAGAAACCCCCCCCAAACCTCTACGCCTAAACCACATGACCACCACCCCCTCTACCCCATACAAAACAAACAAATGAAAAAACAACCCAAACACAAAATACCCCAAAACAACAAGGTCTGTTAGGACTGAGTTTCTGCAAGAATAAAGCAAAAATCTGGGAGTCAACATTTCTAAAGGAACAGAAATTTCTACACATCAGCAAAGACAGGTAAAAATAATATTAAATGACTGCTAATGTAACATAGAAAAGCTGTCCCAAAGGTGCCCTCCTTAGTTATAGAGAAAAGGCTCTTCAGAGATGCTCTTCCAAGAAGATACAAAGATTTCATTACTCAAAGATAGACAAGCATTTAGACTTCAAGTCTGGGCCTTTCTTCAAGTATTCTGAAAACATAAAAGGTCTTCCTCTATGCTCCTTAGAAATACAAAACTCTTCCTATTTTAAGAACACAAAAACACTTTCCAAATGACAGATTGGAGTTAACAGATTTCTCCCCCAACTGGGAATAAAGTAGCTGTGTGCAAAAATATAAAAAGTTACTTTATTTTTTAATGCATTTCTGGAGAAGGGAGCAGACATGGGCAGCTGCAATAAAAACAGCCAGTACCTTTCCAGACCATTAACAAATAAGCCAAGTGTTCAAAAGGAATGAAGTCTCACAATACTTTTTATTTTATCTGTCCAGCACTCTTGAAAGATAAAAACTTTATTTGCCATTTCACTGGGACAGTATCAGTTACTTCCACTTGAAACGAAAGAGAACAGACTGGCTAAACTGTAACTGCTTTCTCAACAAGCAAAAAATCGATAGCACCAGCCTCTTGATGTTATCACAAAAGCTTCTTCCTCCCTCAGCTAGACAAATGTCAGATACAAGATTTATTCAGTGGCTGGGCTAGCAAAGGATGAAAGTTAGTGTATAGGGATTCTTAATAAAAACTCTTGATTTAATTAGATCAGACAAAACCACCAAGAGAGTTGAAGACTATTTAACCTGCACCAAACTTTAGCTTGAAGATCATTTCACAAAACAAAATAATAAACCCAAAGAACCCACACACGCTCCGGGAAACCCACCACCAAACAGCATTTTTACACACATCTTCCAAATGGTCTTGTGAGAAATGGTTTGTGTTGCATGTGTTGTGGGGGACCAAACCAGATTTTGTAAGGAATGGCAACTGACTTCACTGGGGGATACGTGTGCGTTATAAAGAATGCGCTCCCCAAGTACGCCTTCAATGGCAATTCTACACTATTCTTCCTTCAGAGTAAACTGCAGCCTCTGCAAAACCCACCTAGACCATGAGTTGAGTTACACTCAAACAAAAGTTGAAATTTCCAGTTGAAATTTTCATGTGTATTTTATTTAGAAAAAATATCGCTTACCGTATCTCCTGGTCTGTCAGCAAATCCTCCAGACTCCTCATCCTGGCACGCCAAAATAAAGCAGCGCAGTTTCTCTCTGTCAATCCACTGTATCCTACCAATCATCTTCAAAGAAGCTAGCACCCACCATGAATAACATACATCAGGTAACTGGCAGGCAGAGAGGTAGATAAAACATTTGCCTGGGTTTTAAACATAATGTTGCAAATTTTACTGGTAATTCTGCACATTATCAGGTGTGCTATCATAATACTCTTGCGGAGACACAACACTTAAGAGTGTCTTTGGAGCAAAAGAATTTCTTGACAGAGTCTCTTTTCAGTGGACTTCTGTTTTCAGGAAAGGAAACTATCTTTTTCAAACTTCAAGAAACAAGATCACAAGAATGTGATTTTTAAAGACTTCACCTTCTGTGAGAGAGGCTGAAAAGCCACAGCATTTCTTTCAAGAGGAAATACAGAGAAGTTCATATCAACTATTTGTATTCTGGGGGCAAGGGGGGAAGCAGGGGAATCAAATGGTTGATTATCTATTTGCCAGACTGCCCAAAGGCAGGGGAAGCCCTCAGGGTGGCACCATGAGCCAGACCTGATGGGAGGGCAGGCTGCCTGCTGTGCTGTCCTCCATCACCTCCCTTCTGTGCTATCAATCCCTGGCATCTCCTCAGGTGCTTTGGTGAGGTTTGGCAGCTGCAGGGCTGGTGTGAGCAGAGGGATTCTTCTCTTGTCTCCCCTCATGAGCAGAGCATGCCAGCCAGTTGTGCTGTTTTACATGTGACTGACCCACAAAATTGCAGGAGACTGAGGACTTGTAACAGGTGCAGGACAGGTTCAAAAGGAACTTGGGAAAAAACTTCTGTCTTTCTTAGTCCAAAGGGACAGCAGAGCTCACATCTGCTCACAATAATCCTCTGGAGAGTAGAGCAATGTTTGTATGGAAAGATGACTGAGGGTAAAATCAGAGAAAACCAAGTTACATTTATATCCTAACAGGAGTTATAACGGGATAGAAATTTTAGGGTAAAATACAGGTGCTGTTCCCAGGATGGAACTGGGTTGGCATGCTGCACGATGATTCCCCATACAACCATAAGCACCTGCTAAGGAGGGGTGCAGTGGAATGGAGATACCAGGCTCTGCCAAAATCCTTGACAGCAATTTGATGTTACTTTGAAGCTGATTAACTGCATAGCAGCTGTGAGAGAGATGTCTTGCTGCCATGCCAGCAACATGGCAAAATTGCTTTCCTCAGATGAATGTGGTTCATTATAGCCTAATTGTAATATTAATGCACACCTCCATCCCAAAGTTAACTGCCTCCAAATTATGACAACCTCTCAATGGGCATGAGCTCTATACGTTTTTTTGACTGTATCTTTGTAAGTGAAGTGAGAGGATTTTGCACCAATCAGTAGCAAATATATGCATGAGTAGAGTCACTCAAGCTTCACCTAAATATAAAGAAATAGTATAAAGGTAAGCCAAGAATGGAGAAAAAGTTAGTGAAGGCTCCATCATAACTGCTGGGATCAGTCAATGGGCTGAACCTGTCTTCTCCCCCATAGGAATGCCTGTTGGGTTAGAAATGCACTCTGCCTGCTGAATATTTTTACTGGGGACTACAGCTTGTCTGGATATTGCTTTGAATAAGCTTTTGCAGTCAAATACTGACAGATACCATCACCAAGAATCCCTGAACTTTAACCTGTCACAATTTTATATTTATAAAGAGTATAGTTCCATAAACTGTTCCATAAAATTCCAAAGTGGGACTCCTTCATGGATGCTAGCAGATGCCAGCAGCAGGTAACATATTCAAATAGGAAGTCCTACTGAGGGGTCATAAAGTGGGAAGACCTGTTGAGGGGTGTCCATTATGCTCCTGACCTATTTCCATGCGTATCAGCCAGACTTCCCTCCAATCCAGCAGGACTGTTTAACAAAGGGTCCCCGTACCAGGATGCTGACAGACTCGTCAGTCACAAGGTCTCAGCTAGCAGCTTTCCTGGGGCACTGACAGCTGGGCAGCTTGTTCTTCCTGGGATTTCTTGAGCAGCGACAGTGCTCCATAAGCGCTTCTCAAGTAATAGCCTCCTGTGAAGGACAGCAAGGAAAGAACTTCTCAGAATGGCCCCAGTCACAAGTACAGGCAGTTTTCTTTGAGATACCTAAATATCCATAGAGAGGCACCCAGCCACACACATACATATGAGAGAGAGTTCCTGTATTCTATTGCCAAAATTTTTACACACAAAAGTAAAACAGCTCACTGGCTTGCAAAACACTGGAGGGTGTGTTCTCAGCTGCTCAGGGAGATGCAGTGGTTGCATGTGCTCCATATTACACAGCAGTGACCATGGCTGGTTCCTCTCGTGCTGAGGAAAGCTGATTCCTTAAATTACTCCTGAGTGCTTACTCCTCCACTCTTGGAACACCAGCTTTATTCTAAACAATTTCCAAACACTGTTTTAGTTTCTTCCCAAGCTCTGGAGGTGGATGAAATAAACATGGCTGTTCAAACAAAGTAAGACAGTCCACCAGTGTTCATCAACTTGAAAGCAACCACCCTCAGCGGCAATAAAGCAACAACTGAGTGTGAGATTTGTACTCTGGAATCATCCCAAAGAATTGCCTTTGTTTTTAAAACAACAACTGATCTGTCACTTTCTTAGCATTCCCCATAACATCCAACTAGTTCAGGAGATGGTGTGTACAGTTGTGCATACTCCACCTTTATTACAGGGGTAGAGAACAAATTAAAGCCACAACAGAGTTGCCAACGTACAAAAGAAGCTGCAGGGTCTCAAGAGTCTCAAAGGGAGGTAACAGTCCTCAGCAACCAGGAGAAACAAAAGACATGCTGTCTGCTTTTCTTTTTAAAGTCAACTATTTGGGTGGGAGTGTCCAGGTAAGACGTAGCATAGTCTCTTCAGAGGTATTCAGATGCATTCTATGCCCACAGTAGTATTTTCTGTTTTACTGACAGCATCCCCTCTCAGTCTTCAGCTTTGCAACAAGATTAACACATAAAATTCATGCAAGACCCATTAGACAAATTTGACAATACCTTACAGTTGAAATGCACAACACCAAAGCACTGAACATTTTTTTTCTGCACAGTAGAGCTGAGCTAGGGCAAATGACAGGCCCAGTCAATAGACGGCCTTCCTTTGCTGCATTCAAAACAACATGACAATAGTCCAGTAAACCTTTCTGCTTTTCAAACATGTTCATGATCTCCAGCTTCACATCTCAAGTATCTTCCACGCTAAGATTCCTAACAATGCACTCAAGGATGCTCTGTACCCCAAGCAAGGTACAGACTAGTGCCAAATTGGAGGAATCATGGCATTAATTCTCTCAGGCATACCGGCATGCAAGAGGATATAGCAATTTCAGAAAGCCAAGATATAGCAGGAACAGGAAACCTCCCTTTTGATTGCTCACTACAGGGGTTTCTGGCATAGAAACCACTGAAATGGACTCCACTGAGCCGCAACACAAAGCTGCTCACAGCAGGCAAAGGCAAGAGGTGCACACAGCACCAAGAAGCAGCACCTGGACTTCGCTGAACACAACTTTACCGAGCTCCAGAGGGGATGACGTTTGGGAACAATCGTTGCTGACTGGAAGCAATTCAGGCCCCAGAAGCAACAGGAGACTATGAATGCCTGGCGGCAGCAGCGCCACAGCTGTGCGATTTGCACTCTGGGCACTGTGACCCCACAAGGGCAGGACAAGCACGAGGCGGCGGCACCCAGGGAAGGCGTGAGGTCCCGGCTGCGGTACGGCACGTTCGTTACACTATGAGGCGGCAGCACCGAGCGAAAGAAGCCGCGCCGTGCGCGCGGAGATCCCGGAGCACTGCGCGTGCGCAGCTGCGGCCGCTCCCTGCACACCACGGCTCTCCCGAGTCAGCATCACCTCCCGTCAGCCAGAAGGTGGAAACAGCGAACTGCCCCAGACACAGCTCCCCCCCGCCCCGTGCGCATGCGCAGTAACACTCTGTGCTGCGCGCGCGCCGCTCTCCGTGTCGTCGCTCATCCCTTTGCTTTTTTGAGTCCTACCGCATTTTTGCTGGGTGTTTTTACGTTTGAGGAGTTTTAGTACTGCTTTTTAATTGCGCATGCACGGCGTTGCAGAGTTCGCGTGCACGGGTGGGATTCTCTGTGCTGCACACTATATGCAGCGTTAACGAGCAGAAGAGCCCAGCCCGTGCTTACGTTTGGGAGGAGCGCAGCAATGCACAAGATGGACGTTTCAAACAAGGCAGGTCAGTGTAGTGCAAACAACCCGGCAGGCTGAGGGTGGCACAGAACAAAAGGCTACTGCACACACAGTAGCAGAAGTCAGAATTGTAACGTGGAAAAATATGCTCTCTTTCTCACCCCCAACACAGGAGCGCAGGATGGACGTCCTGGAGCACATCCAGCAGAGCACCAAGGAGCTCTGCAGGAGCCACAGCCCTAAATACTCACGGTGGCACCGAGCATCTTTGCATCCTGTCAACCTCACCACTCTTAACTGGCCCCAGGATGGCATGAGGCACTCAGTTCTGAAGCTTGTTCCCATTCACACGCGGATCTGTCATCACTGGCTTCATTAGGGAGATCTCGGCCCACACTCATTAATTTTTCCTCTAGTAAGGACGCACATAACTTAGGAATTAATTCAGAACTCAAGTGTGCCTCTGACTGCTCTGAATGCAGAAATAATCATCTTGAACCAGAACTCCCTCTGGTTCAACACACACACACGCTCCCATTCCCTATAATACTCCAAATGTGTCTTGCATACTGAAAATCCATATAGAGTTGACAGACATTCACATGCACACCAGGAAAAAAAAAGGTAGATCAGCTATCCTTCTACTGCCTATTCATCATGCCCAGAAATAGATCCATGGTATATTTACCAGAAATGTAAATGTATGAGCACATAGTTTTGAATTTAAACATGCTGAAAAAACGCCATTGGATGAAAATTAGGCTAAACGTTCTCCAAAACTGGCAACCTTTAGGCTTAATTCACGAGGTCTGATAGGTCTGATCAAGAAACCTACATAACCAAAATGTGCATGTGAATGGAAAAAAATGAGAGAAGAGGGGAAAAAAAAAAAAAAGAAAGGGAAGGGAAGAAAAATGGCAATAGAAATGTCTAATTTAAATGCAGTAAAAATCAATCCTGGATGTTTCTTTCCTCTTAAGACTATTGTAAAAGGCAACAACCTGAAGGTAACCACTAATCCCATAATTACAAATTACCAGAACTAAACTGTAACCAGTAAAGAATTTTGTTATTGATTGCAGATTACAGTTCTATGGTCTGAACAACTCTGTGATGTTGGGAAATTAATTACGGAAAAATAAAATCACTTCCCCCTCAGAATAATCCTACTGATGGTGGAAAAAGCACTGCTGGGTAAGGTTTTCAGTAATTATGTTCAGTAATATGAATCTTGGCAAGGAGTATTGTACTCATTTAGCTTTGAGTTAATCTAATGAGAGGGGAAGAAAAGAGAGGAAGCACCTACTTTCAGTGTCTTCCATATGTGCCAGAAGAGTTCTTGCAAGTTAATAACTGGAAACGAGGCAGAAAGAAAGTAGTTTAAAAGTTGCAAAGGTATCCGCAGAAATTTGCAACAAGCTAGCAAAGTTCTCTTCCCTTTTTACATCCCAAAACTTCATGTCAGATCTTGGTTATCCTAACCCATTTGCCCAACTGAAAAAAAAATTGCAAAATTTAATATAAATCCCCATAAATTAGACTTCAAATTGCTATTGCACAGTTATTTCAGCTGTGAAATGTTTCTGGTAGCAGCTTGTGACATCATGTTCTACAGTCTGCTTTTTAGTCACCATAACTGCCAACCAGCTCACTGCTTAGGCTCAAAAGGTGTGACTAACAAACCCCTGTAGAGTTCAATAAGTTCTTAACTCCCACAACAAACTCCATAAAGATGCTGGCTCAAAAGCCACACCACTAATACCTAAAGGTGGTGACTAGCAAGCCACAAGACACCATTAAGCAAAGGTGCTGTCTCACAAACCATAACACGCTTCCACAAGCTCCCCCACTTGAACAAGAGTTCAGTACAGCATAAAATATGATAGCTGTACTTTGCTCAGGAAAAGCATGAGAACAAAACAAAGAATTTCATCAGTCCTTAGATCCTAGGGTGCTCCTGCTGTGTGAATAGTCCGAAGCTGAGATTGCAAGACAAAGGAAGAGAAAGAAAAAGAGAAAGGAGGAAAAAAGAGACAAGAGGAGCAAGCGGGCCCAATCTGCTCCCTTTTATAGTTAATATGATGCACGCCTCTCGGGCAAACTCGATTTTTCACACAATTCTCACATGCACAGCCAGCCCTTTGAGCCCTCAAGGGAGTGAGTCGGTGGCGGGGGCATGGAACTGACCACTCGTATCAGGGTGGAGCAGGAAGTTGGCTCAGAACACGCTGCCCCACCTCTGCAGGACCCTCTCCTCTGATCACCTTTCCTGTAGCAATATTCAGAATGTTTGAGACAAACCATGTTTAGGTCTGGTCCTCTACAGCCACAAATCAAGGAGGAGAGCAACTTCCTGGGCATGGTGAGGTAAATTGAGACCTGACACCTCTTTTTTTTTTTTTTTCTGTATTATACAAGATTTCTTGAGGATTAAGGCAGCCTCTTCCGCCTTTTACTTGTCAGTCTGAATACAGCATATGCAACTTAACTGCATAAATCATGAATAAAACTGAGAAATGCATTACTGTGAATTGAGTTACATTTCCCCTGAAATCTTAACAGTATGCACAGAAAGCCAAGAATGAAAATACAGAACAGCATTGGTTTAAGCACAGCTACTCTTCTGTGCAACATTTTAACCACATCTAACATCCTTAAGTTGTATCAAATAATTTAACCAAATCTTGCACAATAAACATGACAGTGGTCAGTATTTAAAATAAAAGCAAGAACAGCTGAATGCTTTTCAAAGCAAAAGGAAAATCTTTTTGACAAAAACATCACACAGCAACATAACAAGAAGGGTTACAAAAGATAATTCATCCTCATTAACAGTGCTTTCTCGGTCCATTCTTAAACATAGCTGCACTCGAATCTTTGGTCATTGAAATGAGATTTATGAGGATAGATTCTGGTAGGAGCTTGTGACATCACCTCCATGTTCTACAGTCTGCTTTTTAGTTCAGCATCAAAATCTTGCATAGGCTTCAACACAAATGAAGCTTTGACAACTGATGTCATCTGAAACCAGCTAATGGACTCTGTCAATGTTGCATACCAAATCCAATACACAAGGAATAAAGTTTGAAGAAAAGAGTAAAATTCTAAATTTCTCAAAGAACATGTTTCAATTCTTACAAAGAGCAATGGCTGGGGAAGTTCTGGAGTGGTCATATGTGCTGTCAAAAATTGTATCATCTCCTCTGCCTCCACACACATGGACAGAAGTTACCCCTCTGTGTGGGATACATTTTATACCATGTATGTCATTACAGGGTGGCTTGAAAGCACTTTTTTCCTGAATTTTTACAGTTCTAGAGGCAGCACTGTTATTGACACAGGATAGCCTCTTTACCAAAATGAAAAAGGAAAGATTCAGTTCTCAGTAAAAGTATGATTTTAAAAGTGACTATGTCTGTGCACGTCAGTTTTCAGACCCATACCTTGGCTGAGCAAATGAACACTTAGGAAAATCTAAGAAGAATGTTCAGATGTTTAAAGATTTACTTAGAGACAGATAAGAGGCATACTTGTTTCTTGTTATTTCAGCCATTAGCACAAGAAAGGTAATGTTATCTAAGTACTGAGGGTTTTTAGCATCGTCTTAAAAGCAAGTGCAACGTAAGATGTGCTGCATATAGACCCACCAAGAACTGTTTCAGCTAATTCCATTCCTTTATTGGAAAATGAGAAGCAACTCTGTTAAGGAAAGATGGAGCAGAAAAATCTAATTGAAGCAAATTGGGATGTAAAGTATCATGCAGCCTTAGTGGCTGTATGCCAGTCCAAGCGAAACTGCTGACTGTAACTCCCTCTTACATATTGCAGTCCAATGGGTTCCTAGCAAAGTCTTGCTATAAGGAGGCTCAGCTAATGCTCGTCTTGTTTTCCACAAGTCTTCAGGGCAGGTTTCAAGAAATACTGCCAAATAGCCATACCTAAGAAAGCACTCTAACATGTCTTCAAACTTCTCCCCCAGATAATTTGTAGCTTTCTTATTCTCTCAGCATTGAAGCCTTTTAAAAATTCATCTCACTTACTGTCCCTGATTTTCAGCCAAAGTCCCTGATTTTCTCTCCCCGCTTCACTAGATCATTGTCATCTCCTTGCCAAGAACCCAGAAGAAACATTGTTTTTATTTTTGCAGGTTTCTTCTGATTCTAAAAACTCTTCGGAGCTGAAATTCTTTTCAGCCTTTTGTGCCTTTCAATTTCACTTATTCTCATTTATGCTATGCCCTTTTCCTTTTTTCTTTCAAGCTTTCCTGTCCTTTACAATCCTTTTCTTTACGGCTTTTCCTGCATTCTCCCTCACTATATAGATGCAGAGAGAATGGTTTTTGCCCCACCGCAAGCCCAGCAACCAAGTCTCTGCCCATGTAGTTCAGCTGAGCTACATCGTTATTTGGTCTGGCTACTCTCTTCCATTCCATAATAAAAGAAGTCAGGGAGCTAGGTGACAGCCTACAGCAAATATCATCTGCTGGTTTTGTTCTCTGTCTTTTCTGAAAAGGAACACTGAGAAATCTAAATAGAGAGTTTCAGCTGAAACTGTAAGGGCAAAAGGTAGAGCGAGATGTATGTCTCCCTGTGATTAAAACTGGGGCCACTTTTAAACCAATATTAAAATTTTCCTGGTGCAATGTCCTAATATCCTGAGTCATTCAAAGACTGCAGCACAGCAATATAATTCCAAGATTCCTCAAAATTCCAAGAGACGTCAAAATAAGGAAACACTTCTGGTTTGATAATATAAAGGATACCTTTATCATAAGTGTTTGTCACTGAATGTATTCTTAGCAGACTCAGTTGAGTGAAATGAATTTTCAAAGAGTACAAATCCTGCAGTGGAGTCCCAACAGAAAGTTGAGAAAAGCAGATAGAAGAAAAACAACATTGGAAATCTATATGACTTATGCCTTATGCCCACTTTACTGGTTTGATCTGATAGAAATGGTCTGGCAACCAAGAAGGGCTGGAAACAACCTCAGTGGGGGCCCTCACATGAGCGCACGTGTTTGCTTGTCCAGGTTTATTCATAATGTACTTGAGAACCGAACTAGGGTCACCTAGCTGCTGCCAGGAGTTGGTGACAGATGATCTGTACAAATACTGAGAGCCTGCCTGGTCAAATGTTAATAAAGGTTTGTTCTTTTACAGGAGGTTTACTCCTATAAATAGTGTGATTGAATAAACAGTACTGAGCTTTAGAAAACCTGGGATTGTCAATAACCTTGTTGCTGCAAAGGAGAGAAACAAAGCTGTAGAAATTGCACTAATTACTCCTCTTATATCCCAGAATACTTCAGAAGAATGCATGATGGAAGGCAAAAACCACAAGCTTCAGTCCCACTAAGCTCACCAGCATACAGCCAAAGGTCTAAGTATCAATGAATATGCATAAGGAGACAAAAGGTGAGAAATGCACTTAGACCAGAAAGTGATACCAAGATCTGTTACAAAAGCTACATGGCCTTGGAAATGTTTCTGCCTTCACAATGTGCAGAGTAAGACATTCCTATATTAGGGGTTATGAAGATCAGCATTTCTGGCCTGCTTCCTTATATGGTAAGGAATTGTAAGGCTTTGAAGAGGAAACATAAAATACAATAGCTCTTAAATCAGTAAAACTCATGTCATTGCTCTTTTCAGTATGCATTCAAGTTTTTCTTCGTTCATGTTCTCATCCCTCAAAAACTAATTGTTAGATTTGCAGATAATCATAGAATGTCTTGGGTAGAAGGGATCTGAAAGATCATCTGGTTCCAACCCCTGCCTTGCTTCCACCATGGGCAGGATGTCAACCACTAGAACAGGTTGCTTAGGGCCCCATCCAACCTGCCCCGGAACACTTACAGGACTGGGACAAGAGGTATTATGCTGCATCAAACCAGTAGCTGAAAAAAAAAAAAAGAAAGAAAAGAAGAAAAAATAAAGAAAAGAAAAAATAAGACAAACTTTTTAAAACATTCAGAGGTTTTCATTGGGTTCAAAAATTATGTAGCAGACCTAAATAAAAATAGCTGACCTATACACAGTTTGAAGGCAATTGCTCAGAGTTTAGCTAGGTATGTACCAGCTAGATCATCTCTGAAAGATAAGAGAGCGGACACTTTGAAGTAAAAGAGGAGTTAGTAACACTGGAAACAGTGTTAGGGAAGAGAAACAGGAAATTTGCCTTATTAACAGAGTAGTTAAGGAGGAGATTTATTGTGATATGCCATAAAACGAGTAAGGCTACTACTGAGTCCATGGTTTTATTTGAGACTAAAGAATGTCTTGTGTCCAATAGCTTGTCTACTTTCTTCTACTAAATCAGCTGATCTAGTAAAGACCTCTACCTGTGATTTCTGTTTCTTATGTCCTGCTGTATTGTACATGGTCACATTTCAATGTCACAGACATCATACTGAAGTAAGGGGAATTCCATGGCTTGCTCCCCCATATGCTGCAACTGGCACTAAAACTCTCTTTGTACCAGCCACGATTAGCTGTGAAGACACACTTGGACACAGGTCTTGGAAGGATGTGATGAGCAACAAAACAAGATTATAGAGATTTCTCTATGAGAGTTGTTTCATATAAGCAGCTCATAAAAAGCTAGATTAAAAACTGGAAGACCCCTACTTCAATATATAGTTTATGGTCCTGTCCATTTATCATCTTAATAGTTTATCATCTTAATAGTTTATCATCTTAATAGTTTAATGGCCACATTCTCCAGCATGACTCTGCAATGCATAAGAGCACTCTTACTGACATCTCCCAATCCTTTCACCTATCACAGATGTCCCCAGTTGCTACTCCTGCTGCTACCTCATTTCTTGCTCTTTTTCTCTTCTTTCACTTCTCATCTGGACCAACGCATAGCTTTGATCTGTCTTAACTCTCCAAGTGCAGTTAAGAAGAAATACAAAGCAGGAAAACAGTGTATAAATAGTAATTTTAGGAGAATGCCGTGCTTTCCCCTAAATTTCTGTTACTTCAGAACAAAGCTCTGTCATCTCTAATACAAGTAATCACAGAAGGGGGTCATTACAAGTTTCTATATAATATTTGTAGACTACCAGTGGCTCCACATATACCTAAGATCCTAGAAAGAAAAAACGCATTATTTTAAGTGAACTTAAAGACATTAAATATTCCAGGGATGAAGAAGATAATGGAACCAAAACACTTTCTACTATGCTATTTGTAATTGTTACTGGCTACATAAAGAGAGGTTTACTCTTTGCTGTACCTTTTTCTCAATGAAACACATTTTCTCAACATATATTGACATAAATGACTCTGTGCTTTATCCAAATGGGCTTCTTGAACATAACCTTTATTGATGTTAAGTGCTTAATAACTACAAGCTAAATGCAATGGTCTCTCAGCTGGACCATTATACTCATTAAACCTTTAAATGAAACAATTTTCAACTTATCTACAAAGTGGGATGTTTGTAGTATTTTTTTTTAAAGCAAGAATCATGCCACAAATAATTCTGTACTATAGCTTAGAAAAAACCAAAAAAACCAACCAACCAAACAAACAAAAAAAAAAAAACCCAAAAAAAAACCCACCCAAAAAAGCATTTAAAAGAAAAATACTGGCTAAGGATTTATACTACAAAATTTTTATTCCTTTTATAATAGAGAATACAGGAATAAAATCCAGAAACTTTATATCAGTCATCCCTATGGGATCTAAAATATTCAGAACATCCCTTGATAATGGCTATTAGAAGACTATATGGGATCCCTGAAATAACAAAAAGTATGCCTTAAACTTTTCCTGAAACACTAAAAATTACATTTTAATCAGGGCTTCTCCAGAAGATACTGGGGAATACAGAATGAGAAAGCTCTGTAGCCTTGATTTAGTGCTAACAAAATGTTAAAGTTAACTACTGAAGTTTACTTCATACCTAAGATGTTTTAGTCACAAGCACTGCAGGGCTTCTAAAAAATTTAAATAATCATGGAAAGTATAAATTCAGCCACAAAAATAGTAGTGAAAAACTCTAAGGTTCAAAATGCACTCAAATCCCCCTGCTTTGTATCTTAAGTGTCACCCAAAAGAACTATATGAGTGTAAACTGCTATACCAAACTGATCTTCATAGGCAATAGCTGCATCAAAATATAAAACAGTCACTAGCAAAAGTGTCAGAAAAAAGGAAACAGAGCTTAGGCCTTGTTACTGTGTCAGTCATGGATTTTAGAACAACCTACAAAGTGTCCTTCCATCCCCAGTTTGTACTATTAAATTTATCTTCCTATGAGCAACTAATGTAAAGAATGCAGGGCATGGGTAATGTGATTGCTGTTGCCCAGCCCAGTGAACAGAACTGCTGCATCTGCATTGTGAACAATCTGGAAGCTGTGGGGAAACATGGATGAAAATCCTGATAAAAGACAATGAAAAAATAACCGGACTGTACAGTGAGAAAAGCGTGAGTGTTGTTTCAATGTTTGCACAGGATAAATAATGCTATGGCCTGTATGAACTATGCTGCTGGAAAATCATCATTGAACCACACCTGATAAACATGGATCAATTAATAAGAGAAGGCATTGTCAAACTACTTATGTCCAGCTTCCTAACATAGTCCCAAAATATTTTTAAGAAACCCATTTCATATACTGCAAGGCAGCTATATTTGACAGCTATTGTAACTATGAGAGAGTGTAAAATTAAGGATTAACCTTTTAACATGTGGACATTTTCTTGGAATGATGCCCCTGAGATAGCACACATACCCAGCACAGCCAACATAACAGAGCAAGAAGTTGTTTTCTAAAGAATTTCAACAGAAAAACAATTCTTTATCTCTTAAGTGAACTTTACAGCACTACAGCACACAATTAGTGGGATTGAGGCACTCATAAGACTGACTCAGCACTCCTTTAACAGTTCACCAAATACATTTTTTATGCCCAGCCTAAGTATTTTTTAGTTCTGTAACAAAACCTCTGTCCTTCAGCACCTCTGACATTGGATTTAGCAGAGAGATGGGATTTCATGCCTACAGACCATATCGTGCCATGATGGGTTTGACAACAAGGACTTCGGATCATCCTCTTATATCCTAATCTAATGGCCTTTTTCTAATGCAAACCTGCACATCCTAAGATAAAACTCTATTTAAAGAAGACCTTACTAACGAACCCTTGAGCACACTGGCATTCTTAGGTCAAGAACCCAGGAATCTGTACCTCTAGGTTCACATCATTCAGCTCTGATTGTCAGTGAGGTCAGGTGCGGAACTTGTTACACCACAGATCTATACTGCTGATGTTCTGTGGAGTCCTGAGGAATTAGTGTAAGAAAGACCAGTGTTACCCAAACTGATGGGGTCGTGCTGAAACAATTTCTTTGAGATAATTAAAATGACGTCCCAAGCAATGTTGCTGTTGCTTCATGCTAGCAGAAACTGCAAACTCTCTCCCCATTTCATCTAAATGAGACCTATGATCACTTCAGTAAAAAAATGAATGTAGTAATGGTTAAATTCTCAAAGATGGGAATTAATACTTATGTAGATTTTTGACAACTATAATTGATGCTCATTATTGTTAGTGCATCATCTCTATAGTAATAGTCTAATCCTACACAAAGACTCTGTCTCTGTCTAGTTCAAAGAGGAGACTGAGGAGCAACCTCATTGTTCCCTGCAGGTTCCTGAGGAAGGGGTGTGGAGGGGAAGGTGCTGGGCTCTTCTCCCTGGAAGCTGGGGACAGAATGCCTGAGAATGGCTCAAAGCTTTTCCAGGGGACATTCAGACTAGACATTATTAAGGAAGCATTTCATTACCAGGAGAGTGGTGAAACACTGGAACTGGCTTCCTAAAAGATGGTTGATGCCCCAGTTATGTCGGTGTTAAGAGGCACTTGGATTGTGCCCTTAATACTATATTTTAACAATGTTTCAGCCCTGAAGTGGTAAGGCAGTTGAACTAGATGATCAGTGTTGATTCTTTCCACATGTACTATTCTAGTCTAGTCTAATCCTGATGCTATTACACTTTAGCTAGGGAAGAGGTCCAAGCATCTCAACTTGGTGATACTAAGGTTTTTCAAAAGGGAGTAAGTGCATTCACTCATTATTAATCATAAATGCTATTCCCAGTATATCACCCTGGCTTTTTTTTTTGGTTGTTATTTTTTGTTGGTTTTTGTTTGTTTGTTTGTTTGTTTGGTGGTTTTTTTTGCGTATGATTTACTCTAAAGTTAATTGCTTGGCCTAGCCTGGAGGAAGTACTAGCTTGAAATTCAACAAAAATCTAGCATGGAACAGAAGCATTGATGTTAAGTCAGAGTAACTTGGTAGAAGTATTGCCACTGCTTCCTCTCAAACCCTTGCTAAAATTTCTTGAGAACTTTGCATCTCCAGGAATTCTAGCATCTGCTAGTTTTTTAATTATTAAAAGTTTTAGCACTTCCTGTGTAAAGAAGAACATGCATGTTCAGATGACATACTAGAATTTTTCTATTTTGAGAGGGTTTAAAACTCCAGTCTGTTGAGGTAAGCATTTATAAGAGTTATTGTTACCAACTGAGGTAGAATACAGCTAGAATTCAGATACATGATTGCAACTCCCCTGTACAAATATAGAGCAAGAGAGTGTTTTACTGTTTCAAGTGAAGTGGTAAAGAGAGCAAAAATCGAGAAATACATAGCTGTCCTGCCTGAACTTATCACCATGGCAAATGACGAGTGGAACTGGTAATAAACCCGGGCTTTCTGCTCTCAGCCACATGTCCTGATCAGTAGGTCTTGTAGCCTCCCATCCCAAAAGAATCACTAGAAAAGGAGAGAAGGCAAAGATGAAGCAAAGGGCAAGTTAGGAGAAAAACACACATACATCTGCTGTGTTTAGCCTATTTGCCAAAGGAAAGGAGGCTTATAAATCAGTTGTACATGGTTCTGTGTTCCTCAGTGATACTTAAACCTTTTCATTAAGTATAGGAAAGCAGCGGGAGGTCTCAGTATTAGAACTGTTTAACAGTCTTATAAAGACTGGTGAGAGAAGTAAATATTTCTCCAATGCACCAATTTTCTTCTTAATAGATGCCAAGTTAATCATGCAACCAGGAGAACAGCTTCTACTGTAGCTTGCTTGCATTGCAGATCACTGAGAATCTACCCAAAAGACAATACAAGAGAAACTGAGATCTACTTACTTCCCTGCTTATAGGAATGTTTATTTTATTGTGCTAAGTAGAAGAAATTATAAGAATTCCTCAATCCACTAAACATCTGTTCACTGAAATGCATAAATAACATGAACCAAGCAAATTACAAAGCCTAGCTTTTTAGAAGACTATCACATTTATCTAGCAGGTGGATTTTTTTTTTTTTTAAGAAAATAAGGTCAGAACTATAAATGGCTTTGGGATGGGCAAAGAGAATATCTGTTAGGAAAGCAGAATGTGAAAAGCTGAAATAAGTTAGAGTGACAACATAGTATTTTGACTATTCAAATAGAAACATGAAAGCTTTTTCAATCCTATTGGAGTAAGCTACATTACACTGAAATCCTAGCACTGGGAAAAATTTGTGCCACATTTTAAAATTCTATGCAGACTACTCTAAGTACTCAATAGCTGTTCAGTCTAACTTCACAGTAAGGTCAAAATGAGAAGGGCTTCAAAAAGAGGAGGGGATGACCAGTACAGTTTTTGTCATCAGGGAAGTTTGTGACAACTTCAGGACAAGACAGAGATGGCTGGACAAAAATGAAATCAAATCTCTCAATACAGTCTTGAATTGAGCTACATTCTTTTCACCTCTCTATGCACTTCACACCACTGAGGCCTCTTTCCTAACCAGAGAGATTACCATTTTGATGTTGTAAAAACTGAATTCTAGTACTTTAAACTTGGACTGGATATATCATATTGACTCTTTGGGGTTGCTTTTAAATTTTTCCCCGTGGATTTTGCAGAGGCAGAAATAATGTTTAATTCTGAAACCTTCTCTACAATGTTTTATTAACTTAATGGTTGGACTCACTGTGCACATTTGCAAAATTATAATTGTAATCAATTTAAGTGGCTAATCATATACTTTAGAAGTTTACACTAAAGAGTCCTTTTACAGGGATAGCAGTTTCTGTTACTGCTATGTAAATCCTAACTATATTTCAAATCTACTTCTTAGTACTTGGTGTTTTGAAATGCTTTTTAAATTACATTATAAACAAGTTCCTATTAAAATAACACTATTAGGCATTAAAAATAGGACATTCTATAATGTATAAGGGTAACTGGACTTCTGTGACATGCATGGTGATCGAATTTTTTAATTGCATGATGACAGGATCATTTTCCATAGGACTTGCACCTTGTTCAGCGTGCCAGTATTCACCTAATGAGCTGCTAAGCAGCATTTTGTCCATTCTTTCTGAATGCTGTCTCTTAATCCAGCAAAATCTATTCCTTCTCCCTCCTCATTATTTTTTTATCAAGTCTTATTGTGTGCTGACAAGTAACAGTTTCCCTGCTTAGTTCCCATCCTCATATCTTACTTATCGTTTACCTACTCTTAAATTTATTCCCTTCCATAGAAGCTGAGGCCTAGCTGGGTTTTTTTGTTCAGCCTACCCTAGCCGTCACCTCACGAGAGGGTTTTCTGAGCATTCTTCTCTTTTCTGTGAGCTTTCTTCCTTCTATCCTCATGTCACGTGATCTTTTCTTCCATTTGTACCAGAAGCCAATGGGAGACCTGTTTCCCAGCTTCTTCCTGTGACTTTACCCTACAGGTTATGGAGAAAGAAGTAAAAACAGTCAGTACAAAGGCACAGATGTACATACAATTGAGTCACACAAGGGAACCATAAAATTTACAGCCTGTTCAACCATGAACATCAGAAAAATTGAAAAAGTGCATGTGCAAACAAGCGTTAGCATAGGGGTGGATGCTGCACTTCTCTCTCACACTATCAACCTGAACACTGGCAATCCTAGGGATTTTTTCCTGATTGTTTAATGTGGAAACCAGAAGGAATTATGCTCTTTTGCTCCACTCTAACATAACACAAAGGAAGCAAGGGAAGGGGGGAGGGCAGTCACCAACAGTGGCTATTCTATTGTTTTCTCTCAAAAACTTGGCAAAGCAACAAGCTAGACACAGCTGAAATGTGCTGTCTAAAAACTTCTCAAAACTTTCATCTGAGACAGACACAAACCATGCCTAATACCATCATAGGGAAAGTTTGTCAAAACCACAGATACCTGAAAGAAGGGTTGCATAAAAAAATAAAATATTAGTAATCCCTGTACATGTACAACATTACCAGCATTGCCTAAAATTCTGATTCACATGCTTTTATGCATACGATGCATGAATTACAAATTAATGGTATGCTGTAAATGCATATTTTGCTTTGGGGTTGTTATTTTGTGGTTGGTCAAGGAACACTTTTTTGATTTTGGTATTTTTAGAAGTACATAATTTGATTTCAAAACAGGTCTACAAAAATTGTCTCAGCTCAAATATGATCTCCCATACTGGGGAAATTAGGAGTTGGAGGGCTCTTTGTTCATGAGTTTGCATTTGAGATTTTTTTTTGTTTTTTAAATCCGTCCATGGCTTATTTGCCATTTCAAGTCAGAAAGAAATCCCCTTACTAACAGACTTCCCTCCATTTATCGTAATCAAAAAGCAGTCATATTTCATTGTCTTGAGGAAGGTAACGGACCACAGGAAAGGATCTGGGCATCCTGGGGGACACGAAATTAAACACGAGCCTAAATGTGCCCTTCCTGAAAAGGTGAGTGGTATCCCGGGTTGCACGAGGCACGTGGAGGGAAGGGATCCCTGCCCTCTGCTCAGCACTGCTGAGGCCACACCTGCAGGGCTGTGTTGAGTTCTGGGCTTCCCGGTTTGGAAGACATGAACACATTGGAGAGAGGGCAACAAAGGGCCACAAGGACGATGAAGGGACAAGAAACCATCTCTCCTAGGAGGAAAGGCTGAGACAGCTGCAACCGTTCAGCCTTGGAGAAGAGGCAGCTCGGCGGATCCCATCCACCTGTACTAATACCTGCAGTGCCAAGAGGACGGGACCAGGCTGTTCCCAGTAGTTTTAGTCCTTCTCCCCCCAGGGCTTAGCGACCACAGAAGCAACGCTCCTCCTGTGTACCCCCGCCGCTCCCAGCCTGAGCCACAGCACCCTGACACGGTCCTACCCTCTATTCGCGCAGCGGAGTATTTTAAGCATTTTCGAGCTCCGCTTTACCCGAGAGGCACGGGAGTGGGTGGGCGGGGGGGGTGGTTTGAGGCCTCCCGGAGAGGACGCGGCGTCGGCCCCGGAAGGAGGGGGGGTGAC
>NW_005054309.1:12090291-12093567 GCF_000277835.1 Geospiza fortis | reverse complement strand
TGCTAGCGGGGGTTTCAGAGCCGTCCCGCCGGGCACCGCTGTGCGGTTTGAGAGGACGTGTACGGTGCCGGTTCTTTCCGCCCAGAGCTCGGTCGATGCTCTGCCCCAGGCTCCGTCCCCTAACGGGAGGGATGTCGCCCGCGTTGCGGGGAGCAGGATGGGCCAGAGAGGCCACTGTAGGGGTACAACGGCTCACAGGGGAAAACCCAGCCCTCTCCTGAAACGCCGGAGAGAGCTTGTGATTTCTGTGATTTTGATACTTTGCAGTGAGTAGGTCCTTACGGCTCTCCATGTAGGTGTTACTTCTTTCTTCGACTCTTTTTTTGTTTTTGTTTTTGTTGTTGTTTGGGGTTGTTTGTTTGTTTTGTTTGGGTTTTTTTTTGGGGGGGGGGTTCTTTTTTTTCCCCGATTTTCACCTAAAGTTGTCAGCAAAGTCGGTTTCATTTTCAGGTCTGGAAGCCTGCAGGAAGTGTGCCCTCTGATGCATGTCTTGATAAGATGCTCCTGTCTCTCTAGGAATCCTGTACTCAAAAACAAATGAGATATACTAGCCTATCTCTGACCTAACTCAGAGAATAGGAGAAAAGGCAAGCACCTGTGAACTCTGGCTATGCCTAGGACAAATCTTCCAGGAGAGTTTTATATGATCTGGGGCAAGCACTCCAGTAACCTCTGCATGCCATCAAATGAAAGATCGCTTCTAGCTCAGACTTCCGGGATGCTAGTGGGTGTGTAAGGGCTAGCACAAAAACTCTTGCAAAGAGATATTATAGTCTATGAACTGGGCAGCCAAAGAGTTCTCTGAAGTAGCATGGTTTTGTCTGGGTAAGTCAATTAGGAAGCTGGGCAACTGCCTCTCATTCTATGTGGTTTTGAGGACATACTCTCACCGAGAGTTCATTACGTTTCAGGCCTAGCAGTGGCTGCTGCGTAAACACAAGATTCTGTGAAGAAAGTGCTTACAGAGAAGGGGGAAAGGATGAGAAGGGAGACCCACACAGCTGAAATACTTGATGTTTTGGTAGAATGGACTAGTCTTTTGCAGATATAACTTCCATAGTAAGCACCAACTGGTCTTGCCCAAATTGTAGCATGAGCTCATGTACTTAGAAATTATATGGAAGAGAACGCTTAGGTATGATATACAGATGATATTGAGCACAGGATGATATAGAGTAGATACAATAGAAACTTTAGATATAGAATAAAACATAGTTTATTTGAAAGTTTGGAAAGTTATGCTGACTTAGATGGTCTCCAGGTTGGCAATATTAACCTCCTGTCAAGCAGTTGTAAAGTTTCCTCCTAGAGCTGGGACGCAGTAGGGGGCTGCATCATTAAATTGACTTTATTTCCCTAAAGACCTTTGTGTGTGAATATTCCATTTCAAGAAGATGAGACAGAATAGAAGTGTACCTGCTAACAGGTCAATGAAGAAAAGATCTGTCTTTCAGTGGCAAGGTCACTTTAACAATTAGTGCTACACTGCTAGGGGAAAAAAACCCAAACAACTTTCAGATGAATATTGGGCACAATCCCACTTTGTCTACACTGGATTTTTAGTGAGCTGTCTGAGAGCATAGTGTCAGACTTCCATGTATTGAATGGTAACATGCAAATTACCAAGTGAAAAACCCTGTCCTATTAGGAGGCTGTTTATACAACTTAAAATATTACACTCTTGCCCTTTAAAGAAACATAAAGTTGTTCTGCAGATTTGCTGAATATGAAATAGTACTAATAGGCAGCTAAAAGTAAATTGAAAGAAAATATCTTTATTCCTGGCATTATAGAAGCTTTTTTTATCTTTGTGATTGACCACTATAATCTAAATCCGTTGGGACTAGTTGGTTTTGCTGCTAAGCAAAATAGAAGGTTTTGTAGCTGGTCTATAGATCTTGCAGACCAGGTTTGCAGAGCTTATAGGCAATTATGGTACGTGATTGTCTGCCGTCAACTGTTAAGGGAATATTAAGTTAAAAAGATATTGATGATGACTGCCTTGTGAGTTTAGGCGTTGTGCCAAACAACAATTTTTCTGAAAGGAGTCAGTATTTGAATCTTGCTACTAGGCTTGATAGTAAGCCTTTAAGTGCCCAGAACTCTCACTCTGATCTAACCTAGTTAACACCTTTTGTAATGAAAAGAAATCAAAGTTGCTAAAATAAATTTGACTCTTGAAATTCTTATGAAGAAACTGTTTTGTTGATAGAGTGAAAATGGATTGGTAGGAAAGACCATGCTTTGTAAAGCAATGTAACTTTGAAAGGAGGTCTACATTAAAATAGCTAACAGTGAACTGAAGAGCTTTTATAAGTTACTTGTTTGCTTTTATGAGTCCCCCTCTGGCAGTTTAAAACAACATGAAAGAAGGCAAAGCTTGTATAATATGGCTTCAATAAGTACTATAGGGTAAAACAATCTGTCTTAATCTATATTTAAGATACAGCTGGAGCAGGAGATTATTGTACCTCTTTTTGTTCAAAGAGTAAAAATTGTTCCTGCAAGTTCTAAATTGCTTTTTGTAGTACTAGTTACTTCCCGTTTAAATCTTGCATTCTTGTGACAGAGCTGCAATCATGGGTTGCAGAACAACTCATCTGCAAAATCCTGAGCTAGCAAAACTTAAAACTGTTGTCTAAGATATAATTCAATGCTTACTTTCATTTGAAAATGAATTGCAAGTTTTACGCTGCTTTAGCTTCAAGGTTGAGAGCTGAACCTAGAGAAACTCTACATCCACTAACTTTAGGCCAAAAGCAAACCCAGACTCCAAACAGTTTTTGTATAATAGCATATTAGTGGCCCAAGTAGAGGTCTTTAGAATTTTGCATTGTCTCTACTTTTGGCATGACTTATTTAACCTGTGGGCAAATTTGAACTGGTGCTCTCTTGAAACAGTCTTGATTTTGTGGGTCATTTTACTGCATTTTGCCATGTGTCAAGTTACCAATAGCAAATATAGCTATGCAAACAATCTGCTTCATTGAGTCATGTAGGAAGGCCCTGTACACAGAATTAAAGGGCACATCTTAGAGGTCTCACAGCAAGATTACCTAACAATACTAGGTTTCTAATGTATCTGTCTCAGAATAAAGTAGCGGATTGTGCTAACTTGACCACATTCATTTCTTCCAGACCAGTCTTTTGTGACTCTAGCCACAAATGACTCCTATGTGAAAGGAGCGCTGGTACTTGGTTCATCCTTGCAACAGTATAGAACAACAAGGAAGCTGACTGCACTCATAACTCCTCAGGTCTCAGATCTTATGAGGT